>NW_027615600.1:0-38709 GCF_965212315.1 Lampetra planeri
AAGCGCCTTCTAGTGGTCCGCCGAGACCATGGGTAAATTGTGAGTCTCAGCTTGTCTCTCTTTTTTTTTCCTTAAAATGTTCCATAAAAAACACAAACGTTTCCCTGTACTCCACCACCCCTCCCCTCACCCCACCCCAGAGAAAATGGTCAAGCTAACGTTACTCTATTAGCGAGCCTATAGGCTAAATCATTCAACGGTGGCTAAAGAAGAAGACAGTTAAAGAAAGTCAGAGGAAGAAGAGGAAATATCCGACACAGGCCAGGAGACTAGTGTTGTCCTCTTCATTCATTCATTCATCTTCGAACGAGTCGAACTGACACAAATCATTCGCTGAAAATGAAATTTACACTGAAACTGTAGTGTTGCCAACCTAGCGACTAACATGCAAGTTTAGAAACACATCAGTTTGATATCAGACATTTATCTTGGTGGTCTGTCAGTCTTTTTTTTTGGGGGGGGGGGTGATACGTTGGTCTGAAACCATTTGAGAAACGCTGTACTAATGTGCCACAATGAGGTTTGCCTCTTTCAACTGTGCAAGACAGTATGCGCTGTCCCTTTAGTACGTTTGACTTAATGAATATGCAATACGGGGTGTTTTTACACCAGAATGCAAAATACAGGGAGGAGAAAAAGCAAATGGGCCATTTTTACTCCAGAGTGCAAAATACAGGGAGGAGAAAAAGCAAACGTGTGTGTTGTATTTTGTGTGTGTAGGGCAGGTGCTGACGGTTCAGCATCACACACAGTTTCTTAGGTGCGCCGTCCCAAGTCCTGAATGCCATGTGACGCAGGATGGGCACTTTAGATTTCCACACACAGGTTTCAAATGACTAAAACATGGCTAAAACTAAATGGTGTGTTATTCAAAAGACTAAGACCAGGTCAGAATTTTCTGCCAAAATGAACGCTTAACTGAATAGAAATGTTTGGTCTCTTCTTTCAAACTTTACCACACACACACACACACACACACACACACCTGCCCCTCTGTAGCAACCGCATCACTCACACTCCGTTTGCAGGCTGACCGCAGCTTGTTTGTGGCCATGTTGGAGGCAAGGTGACAAGAGCAATACAGGAGAAACATTCCGGCAATATCGCAAAAAGAGCCTAAGGTGGAATTGTTCTCCATGGGGGAAAGCTGCCACCTCTCTTGCTTCTTCCCGTCGTTTACCTAACTCGCCAAAAAAAAGGGGTCGATTTAGCCCACGCACACTCGCATACCCCTCCTGAGGAAAGGCTGGCGAACGGGGAAGAAATGCAGCCTGACAACCCCCTCTTCCCTCCGGCGGCTGGATGCCAGAAACGAGTGCTGTTCCTTCTGAGAGATATTTCACCGAAGATGCCAGGGATTAAGAACGAAAAGACTGCAGGACACTGCTGTGTCACCTAGAATTAAACAGCCTTAAACTCTCCGGTTATGAGATACTCTGTGCAAAATAGGTCAGGCTGGGCAAAACGCAGAAAAAACAGGGGGTTTGATTTTTCCAGAGGCCTGTTACCTCTGGACTCTTCTCTCAGTTGGTTTTGTCTTCACAAACAAACACATATCAAACACGTGATTCTTTGGGAGACGGTCACAGATGT
The DNA here is from genome assembly GCF_965212315.1 of Lampetra planeri. Classification (NCBI taxonomy): domain Eukaryota; kingdom Metazoa; phylum Chordata; class Hyperoartia; order Petromyzontiformes; family Petromyzontidae; genus Lampetra; species Lampetra planeri. Next base: position 1,594 of record NW_027615600.1, read on the forward strand.
TGGCGTTTCATCAGCGTTTTTTTTTGTTGTTGTTTTTTTTTTTCATGAAAGAAACGCGTTAAAGAATAGGATTCTACTGGCTGAAAAAAAAAAAAGAGCAGAAATCATGCAGATGTGACAGATCCTGCATTTGTGCAATCTTTGAGGTGTAAAACATCCTCACAGGTTGTAACCGCATTGCAGATGTGTTGATTTTATCAAGGTCACTGATGCCACTCGGTCCATGTGTTCCCTGCGGTGCCTTTTCTCTTCTTTTGGGTCATTTGTGGGGGCTTTGTCCTTGTCATACAATTTTAATTGAACAGGAAGTGAATACTTGCCAACAGGAGGACGGTGCTGCAGTTGTTTCATTAATGGTGGGGATGTACGAAAACAATGAACAATGAAGCAAAGTGTTCTACATGAAGTCATGTGAAAAACATAAAGACAGATTTGGATCTGGAACTCTAGAAATGTCTTAGCAGGTTTTTGGGTTTTGTTTTCTTACATATTGATGAGAAACATTTGGATTTGGTTCGGAATACTCATCTCATCTTTGCTCATGTGGTTGTCGAATAATCTTCAAGAAGCATGAGCTCTTTCATTTTGAAAGTAAAGTTTCCTGTCGTCTTTGTCGTCTGTGTGAAGACTCATCCGGCTCTGAATAACTAATTGTGCGCTTTGTCGAAGGCAAACAAACAGAATAAAACATAGACAGTTAGAAAGGCATAAATATGAACAAACAGCATCTAAAAGCATTAAGGAAACAGAGGTTTGGAGCGACAGATGAGGACAGCGTGTTTGACTGGCTGGACAGAGTTGCTCCACCACCCCCCTCCCCTCTGCAAAACCCTCCAACCCCCCTAATGATGTGTAGCCTGTCAAAGAGACGCAGCCAAATTATATTCAAAAGTACAAAGCCTTCGTCCGAGGTTTTCTCTCTCTGTGCAACACACTACAAAACAATAACTGGGATTCAGCAGCTGCAAATTGCACTAAAAATTCTCACTCTCTTTCTGTGAATTATTAATGACAGCCAAACCAAAAAAGACCCCAGACGAGGGGAGGGGGATATCTGCAGCATGCCCGTGCAGCGGTGAATGCTATAAAGCTGTAATTATGCCAGAGAATGAGAAATGGAACAAAGTTATTGGAGCCAGAAAAGGCGAGGCAGAAACTGAAACTAAGAGCTGGAAATTTAGAGCTACGAGGGTGAAAAAGGGAGAGAAAAGTAGTTTTATTACAAATGCAAAATGACAAAGCAGCAGTGGATGCACAGCATTAAGACAGCAATGAGCAACTGTGTTTGCTGTGTGGGAAGAAGGAGGAAATGCAAAACTTTTAAGTTTGACAAAAATGCCAGACAGGAGCAAGGTTCCACCTGAAGCACTCGAGAATAAAAACAATATAATGTGCATTAAAATCATAAACAGACAAGACAATATATGAATCCAATTCTTTATTCTTTTATGACTTTGCATTTCACTGCTTATATTCTTTTCATGACAGCTTGTCGCTGGCAGTTACTTCTCTGAACTACAAGATAAAAGAAAGTTTACTTCTACTCCTTTGTTCTGTTACTCACAAATCCACATTGTCATTGTAATTCATACTCTGTTTTCAGGGACTTTAATCTATTATCTTTTTTTTTCCATTTGCAAGGTGATTCATTTGGTCTAAGTTGTATTCCATGAAAGAATCTGACCTTTTCATATCATGTTTTTGCATGACAGCATCCTCATGTTGGCGACGTTGAACAAGGCGACTCTGCGGCCTCTTGTTTGACAAAGTGCCATCCAGACGTGGTTGGGTTTGGCATAGATCCCCTGCTCACAGGAGGCAGTGGCCTCCCTTGGGGATCCATAACCAACCGAAAAAAAAAAGCCATGAGAGCGAGAGAGGAGCTCGCTTTCCAAGCAGGGGGCCCCATGCTTGCTGTGGACACGTGTGTGTATAGATGAAATTGTGTGAACATAAATCACAGTCATATTATAGGAGTTCGCGTCACTAAATCCAAGTCCCCACAACGTAAATCACAACATCTAAGAGACAAGTTTGGGTTCTAGTTTGTCTCCAGGAAAAAAGTCATCTGAAACAACAGAACGCTGTGACTTGTGTCAGTCGAAGGTCAAAATGAATTTATCAGTTGAGTTGCCGATAGAAAATGAATGAATATGATGGTTAAGTTTAGAATCGGAGGTAGAGTTGGAGTAGAAGGAAGAGTAGAATGTTGGGAACTGGGCTGAACAGCCTTCCGCTTGATGCACTAAAATGAGCACACAGACTGACACTACTTGGGGGTTAAAGTTCACACTGCGCTGCTGGTCGTTGGGTTTCATCTGTTTCCTAGTGCTGTCCTGCCCTCTACTGGCTGCTTGCAAGAACTACGCCAAGGTGGCGTTTGCAATCTGCTTTTACACATGCACGGATAACATTTGTTCTAGGAAATACATGTTGTTACATGTGTTTCTGCTTTTTCATATTAGATGTGATGTTTAGACTCTTAACCCTTAAAGGTCGAGGGGCATCTTCTTCTTCTCTTTTTTTAAAATTAAGTTATTTAGGAACTTGCTCAAGATCACAATACTAAAGAGTTTCATCTCAAAACACATGTTCCTCCTTCTCCTGGTGTCATGTCTAAATAGATTAATGTATAAATACATTATATGGCCCAAAACGGAAAATTTTAAATCCGAAATACCAAATCGTGTTGGTGTTTGTGTATGTACTTACCCATGTCTTCGCATCACAAAATATGTGGATAGATACATGTATAAAACATGTCTAGACGTGTCTATGTTTTACACATATCGGCCATGTTAAATGAAACAACTGAACCGCTATCGCCAGTAAAACTGCCAGTAGACTCCGTGTACGAGGTAGTCCTTTGGGACGGCCCTCTGTCCGTAGTGACCAATCAGAGGCCGGAACTCTGTGACATGTTTAGTACCAGCTCTGCTCGTCTCGCTAACCCTAACCCTTGACAGAGGTGGGGTGAAAAAAGTACCAGGTTCTGTCGCCAGTGGAAGCATGTCATGGAAAAGCCCCGTTGCATCTGTGCACGAATCCTGTTTGAAACTGTGTGTTCGCATGAACCTGCAGATTATGTGTCGTATGTGTAGGTGTGTGTTTCATTCACTCGTTGGAGTTCAAGGTCGTCCCAGAGCTATTTGCAGCTCATCTTTTCTTTCAGCCATGTCACAAAAATGACAAGGTAACACAAGTCGGGGGGGGCTGGCGTCAGCTGTGTTACAGGAACGTTTGCACGGATAGAAGAAGAGGAAATCAATCGTGCCTGACAGTGTCTTCAGGATACTTCGACCTCACTGGACGATGACAAGCACACACTTGAACTCACATAAGCATCCATTCAAACAACACATAACTAAATATAGCATGCGCACACCCCAGCTGTCTGAGTGCGTGACACAGATGACCTCTGTCATCTCCAGTTTGTCCCTCGCCTTGTCAAGGTGCATCAGCGAGGCGACAAGGTGTCTCATCCAAACGTTCCGGCACAATCCGACTGCTAATGCCACCAGACTATTCTTATGCATTATGGGCTGTATTATTTAAACTACAGCCAAGACATTTGTTCATGGGTTGGATCCCGGGCCCGTCATCGCTGTGGACAAGTTGTACGTCAACGGTCAGCTATACCGCGACCAAGAGGTAACCCCCTGGCTCTACTGACCACATAGAAAAAGATTCTCTACTCCACATCCCAGGAGATTAGACTATACAGCCATCTCCGAATCCAGGTTGATATTCAAACAACCTGCACGTCTCAGTCACGCAGGATTCAAAGCCCCCAGCACACCTCATGAACTTCTGTTTCTTCTGTCTCTCCTTAGCTTGTGTTTTCTCTGTGTTTCTCTCCCTTGTCATGTCTTTCTCGGTTGTCGTTGTTGAATATGGAATCTGCGTCATTATATGGAAGTTCCAATCATCTATTAGAGCTCTGTGTATACAGATGCAGGTAAACACACATATACACTCACCCTGTATATGCCACACATATGGACACTGTGGTTTATACTGAGTCGAATACACTGACACACACATACACAGGCATGCATACACAGGCGCACACACACACACTTCTCACCTACGCTTACAAACACACACTGATACATAGATGCTTAAAGCAGACATTGTCTTGTTACAGGAAACCCATTTACCAAAAGCAGGTAATACACTCCACTCACCCGCAGTTCCCTCACATGTACTTAACCAACTAGAACTCAAAACAAAGAGGGGTAGCTATCATGATCAATAGAAATATGCACTTCACTTTTAATAGCGCGACGATAGATCCAGAAGGCAGATTTGTTATAGTTAACCTAACTATCAGGGATAAAGACTTTTGCATTGCCAGCATCTCTTCTTCTTCTTCTTCTTTCGGCTTTGTCCCTCTTCAGGGGTTGCCACAGCGAATCACCGATTTCCATCTTTCCCTGTTCTCTGTATCCTCTACTCTGACTCCAACTACCTCCATGTCCTCCCTCACTGCATCTATAAACCTCCTCTTTGGTCTTCCTCTCTGTCTCCTACCTGGCAACTCCATCTCTAACATTCTCCTACCAATGTATCCACTGTCCCTCCTCTGAGGGATATATATATATATATATATATAGCATATACGGTCCAAATGTTGAGGACCCCTCCTACTTCCACGCACTTTTCACCTCACTTTCCACTCTCTCTGATTCTACGCTTATCCTCGGAGGGGACTTCCACATGGTACACAACCCAAAACTAGATAGACTCAGCAACGCAGTCAGTCATCACACCGGGTCATCATTTGAAGTGCTTAAACAGTATATGAGTGACTCGTGCTTAGTGCTTGATCTTTGTAGCTCAGGAAGGGTCGGAGATGCTGTACTACCGCGAGACGCCGTGAGACTTGTGCAGAAATTCAACATGGCGTCGCGCAGCTGAAAAAAAAACCGAAACAACAATCTACTCACAACTCACAGAACCACCGATTCTACAACTTATTAACCTCGAAGTGGACACTCTGGAAGGACTGGAGATCTACGTGACGCCGAGTTCCAAGAGATGCCTTCCGGAGGACTCACCTGGATCCGCGTCATCCTCATCTGGTGACGTCACGGAGATCTTAAGCTCCATCAACATGAAGTTGGCTACCTTCGACTCGCGACTCTCCCAGGTCAAAGTCCTGCACAAGGAATTCCAGTCGCTAAGAGAGTCACTGGAATCCAGCCAGCAGCAGGTAGCCTCGCTAACAGCAGAAAACACCGTCCTGAAGGAGTCCGTCGAAACCCTCAACGAGGGCATGACGCGGCTCTCGGACTAAAGTAAAAGAATTAAAGAATCGATAATCGATCTCCAGGTGCGCAGCGTGAGGGACAGTCTGGTCTTCGCTGGAATTCCGGAACAGGCGGGTGAAGACCCAGAAAAAGTGGTGAAGAACTTCATCCAGAAACAACTCAGGCTCCCCGAAGACCACCGTTACCGCAATCGGGTTCCACAGGGTCCACCGACTGGGAGGGTGTGTGGATATGAAATTGTGTGTGGATATGCTAGTTGAAAACATTCAACTAGCATTGTTGGAGTGAAGCACCCCAGATCAGCTTAAAAACACTTCAAAAAGCAAAAAACTTTGATGGTTTTGAACTACCGAACTTCTACAATTACTACTGAGCAAATAAACTACAATATATCATACATTGGATCAAGCCTAGAATGTTTGCCTTCTCCATGGTGTGAGGGTGTGGGGGGCCTCGGCGGATCTGGCACTTGGTGCCTGGGCCGACCACCCGGGTGTGTCCTGTCCAATGGTTGCGGGGGGCCTGGGGTCCCCGGGCCCTGGGTGCCTGCGGACTGTGCTGTCCCTGGGGTGGGGCCTGTCTGTGCTGGGGGTGGGGTGGCTCTTCCTTGGGGCCTGTGTCCTCTGGGGGGCTGGGCGGGGTCTGCGGGGTTTGTCCTTGCGCGCCCCGGGTGGGGGGGCTCGGCGCCTTCTCGGCTCTGTGGGGGTGGGGGCGCGGGGGCTGTCTCTCTGGCCCTGGGACCCTGGGGAGGGTCTGCCTTTTTGTATGTGGGAGTGTCATGGAGGGGGGCCTTGGATCCGCCCAGGTGCATGGTGTCTGGCCTCCGGCCTTGTGGCCTGCCACGCCTGGGGGCTCGGTGCCCTGGCCGGCTGGATCCCTACGTATGGGTGGGGGGTTTGCCTCCCTTGTGGGGTAGGGGCGCCCCGGGGGGTGTGGGTGCGCTCCCGTGTCCGGATAGGCCTGGCTGCCCGTGGGCCTGGTGTCTGTGGGGACATGGCTAGCCTGTGGGGCGGGCAGTCGGGAAGCTGGCCCAGTGGCGGCCCCCACCTCACCTTTCCCACCTTATTCTACCTTAGGACCTCAGAGGGCCTCGGCGGGGCAGGGGTGGGGGATCTCTGAGATCCCAATTTTAATTTGCATCTTAGTCACACATTTCACTCAACATTGGCACCACACACACCTCTCTACACACACACTTACTCCATTACTCAGTAGGTGGGGTGGGGGACCTCTTTGGCTGCCCGCGTCGCTGCACCCGCTGGGGCTGTACGGGGTTGCCAGCGGTCTGGTGTGTGTGGCGCCTCCTCTGCCCTGGGTGAGACGCTGCTGCCTAGGGGGGGTGGAGCTTCTGCCATCAACTAGGTGCAGTGAGCTGCACACAGCAAAACTGTCTGACATCCGTGGGCATCCAGCAAACCATGCTGATCGTCAAATTCTCGGACAGGACAGGTTAGGTTAAAAAAAAATAGTGGCATTGTTGGAAATCCCCACGAAATAATCTAAATTATGGTGTTTTTTTGTAAGATATGTACACGGCACATTTCAAAAAGAGCTGTTTAAAGTCAAGTCAAGTCCATTTATTTGTATTTCATGGTGCTTAGCAAAGGGTCTATTCATAGAAATCCAACATTCACATGCGCAAGCAGATCAGACCTAACCCAGCACGTTCAGTTCATCCAGGTCGCCTGAAAAAACCCAGCTGGTTGATTGGACCCGAACTCCTGCCCGAATGTGGTCCTCCCTGCCCCCTCCCTGTTGCCTGATCCATGTCAGGTGTGGGTCCACGCAGCGTTAATTGTGGGGTGGAGCAGCCAGCTCAGGTGTTCCTTTGTTCCGTGTTGCTCTCTTGTCTCTGTCGGGATCTGGTGTCCCAGTTTGTCGTGGTGCTTTGTGTGGTTTGAGCCATGTGACGGTGGCTCTTCTCCACCTCTCTGAAATGTGTGTCGGGCTGTGTGTGTGTGTGTGTGTGTGTGTGTGTGTGTGGCCGGACGTTGTCAGCGCTGTTGGTCCACTCTGTCCAGCTGAGGTTGCTGCTTCATCTTCCACCTCTGATCTCCTGTTAATGGAGTAAAGTTGCTCATGTGAATAAACCACGGATATCTGTGTTCCTCCCAAGTCTAATGTATGATCAACTGGTTGTGGCTGTGGATTTGTCACAGATCTGGTTCAATACTTCTGTACCTCTTTATGGTTTTCAGTGACCCACGTGAGTAACAGTGAAATCTTGCTGCATCATGTTGAATTCTTTTATTTTCAAGAAAAATGTAACTAATTTCCTGGGGGTGAAATTCCCCTTTGTGACCCACTGACTAATCACTTTGCATCTTAACGCCACACAAACATGAACACAGCATCTCAGTCGAATGACCTTGTCAATCCAAACTCAGGCCCCTGGTCTCTCGCTTTACCTCCACAGTCCTGTCCGGAGATGGCAGGGGGGATGGATGCACAGGGGTCACAGGAGTACACATTTTCAGACTGTGCCATCTTGGTAATTAGTCCAGATGCAACATATGAAACATTAAACACAGCAGTCGCAGACGACAATCCAAACATTTCATTTGTCAATTATTCATTACTTTGAAGGTTCTGAGGGGTCGTTAATATGCAAATAAGCTTCTGATGCTAACAAGGTATCTGATTCTTGATCATCTGAGGGTTTTTTTTGTCTTTTAAGCTGACGCTTTGCCTCTTGTCTTTTGAATCAATATTGTGATGAAAAATCTTCATTAAAGATTAAATAGAACTGCATATGTTGACATCTTTGATAAGTTCAGCCAGGCCTCAAATGTTCATTTAGATGTTTTTTCAATCTGAAACCACCAAAGACTGATCCAGTAGTTTTTATTTTATTTGTTGTAATTTTCTGTTTGCAGCCTTTGAACATGCACCAATGAATGTGTTGTTCATAAAATTCATTAATATTATTTTCGCCTATTTCTCATCCTAAAGTCTCTGTCTCATTGAATAAACCTTAAAGGTTACAGTTTTTCTCCACATTCTGATGGAAAACAGCTTTTCTGAAGGTGAGTTAGAGAGCAACAACAGGATTTTTGAGACACACAAGGTTAGTTCCAATATATGACAGAGATGCATAAGGTCATGGAGGTAAAAGGGAGCTCGTGATGGGTAAGGAATAAGTGGGACATGCAGGAGTAGGGTGGGGGTGATGTAGTCCACCTACCCATTACACCAGCTTCTGCTAACTGAATTTCTCTCCAAAATTTTATGAAATTGTGCTTTGAACCTAAAGTAGCCTTTGAAATGTTGGGATGTTCCCAGAATCACATCACATCAGTGTCAAATGGTCTCCCTTTAAGCTTTACTGTAGATACTATAGTGAGAAAAGCACTCAAACCCATCGCTCTTTTTTTATCATATATTTTTATTATTTCACACTTAGAGACAGTTCCATTGGGTGGGATAACAGTGGTTCCCTGGTATATGGTACCTACCTATGCATGCCAATACAGAGTAATTCACACACAATATTATATTATTCAGTCACAGCTATACGATCTCCTCAATTCGTTTCCAGTTGTTAAATAGGCTTGTGGTAAAGAAACCTTCCCATAGCCCCCTCTTATCCTCGCTGTCACTGACTCTTGCTAGCATTTGTTCATATGATGCTATTTCTGCCATATTTTCAATCCACTTTTGGATACGTCGGTTGGATACGTACTTTCCCATAGCCTTAGGATAATCCGGGTTGCCGTAACCGTCCCAACCTTTATAACTGCAAAATCTTGTTTTGACACTCCCATTATTTGTGATCGGTCGCCCAGTAAGCATAATCTCGGAGATACTGGGATCTCAATCTCCAGAGCCTTCCCGAGATGTTCTAATACACCAAAATGGTTTTATCAGACTACATTCCCATAGCACATGTAGGACAGTCCCTGCCTGTGTTCCACATTTCCAACATAGATTATCAGGTAATAAACCCATCCTATGGAGTGTAGAGGGGGGGAAGTATAATCGATGTATTAGCTTATATTGAGTAAACTTCCCTCTAGCCTCCCATAAACCCGTAGCCCTTAATATGTAAGCTCTAAACAAAACAAATGATTATCTTGCCAGTAACCTGCAGTTCATGACTTTGGCCACCAGATGACAGCAACATGCAATCCTGACACGTCACTTGTTCACAACCACATTGGGCAAGTTACACAGGGAAAATGAATGGATGAGAAGAAACCAGTCTTTGACAGCCATTCTCGTATCTTGTATTTGGACAGCACAGGACACAGACTAATGAAAGTTATGATCAAGAATATGTGAAAAATATGCGTGTCTGATGGAAACTGTTAACATTTTCAACAGTGGGTGTGTTGAAGGATGTAAGGTTTGTGTGGACTCACTATTTTTCTGGAGTACACTTCCTGGAGTAACAGGACCATTTTTGTTGGGGTTTAATCTGCTTTTGGGAAAATCCAAAGTCTATGTTTGTGTGTTTTATGTTACATCAGGGAAAAAACAAAAAAACTTTGACTCCTGGTTTTGCACATTTAATTTCATGTCAAGACAGGATTGAGACATAAACTGTTGCAGAGTTTCAAGGTTCATAACATCAGTCCACATGGGGCTATCCTTGCGTAATCTGACAATGGTATTGCACATGTCAATAAGCCTGTCCCTGGGTCTCTGTTGTGCATTGGGCCTTAATGGTACTGATGATGACAATGCTTTAATGAGAACTCCTGGGAAGTTTAAATGGTCAACAGGTCATTATCTCCCCTTTCCCATGAGAATAATGAAATACACTGTGAAACTGTGAAAAGGCATCCAGGGTGATCAAACCAAAACAAACAGGTGAACGGTCAAGTGGAATGAACAACAAACTTTAGCAGGCCGGCCGTGGTTGAGAAGGCTCAGACAGGGACAGCTTCTTCTTTCACGGTGACCAGCAGAGATGCCCTTCACCTCTTTCACCCCCTCCTCATTTACGACCTGAACCCAGTCATGATCGCTGCCCCTCTTTGGGGGCATGAATGGGCAAGGAGGGTCATCCTCATGCACTCAGACAACTTGGCGGTAGTCGACATCATGAAAAAAGGTCACTCCCAGTCCCTGGCATCATGTCAATCATCCAAGGGCTAACTTTAATCTCTGCCCAACACAAATTCATATTGGGTGCTGCTCACGTACCTGGTTACAAGGACTCAATCACTGATTACCTCCTTTCCTTACCAATTAGACAGTCTCCCTGAACCGCCGCCTTATCGTGGTGGAGGGGTTTGAGTACCCGAATGACCCGAGGAGCTATGTTGTCGGGGGGTTTAATGCCCCTGGTCGGGTCTCCCAAGGCAAAGAGGGCCTAGGAGACTGGTTCGACTACGAGCAATGAGTAGTTTTAAAACAAGGACGCACACGTCGCCCGGATTGGCGTCACCGGGGCCCCACCCTGGAGCCAGGGCTCGTGGGCGAGCGTCTGGTGGCCGGGTCTCTGCCGAAGAAGCGACGTGGGCCCGCCTTTCTGTAGGCCCACCACCTGCGGGAAGGCTCAGAAGGGGCCGGTGCAATGTGGTCTGGGTGGTGGCCGTGGGCAGGGGCCCCGGTGACCCAAACCCCGGACAACGACCCTGGCTATGGGGACATGGAATGTCACCTCGCTGGGGGGGAAAGAGCCCGAACTTGTGCTGGAGGTTGAGCGGTACTGGCTAGAGATAGTCGGGCTCACCTCCACGCACAGCTTGGGCTCCAGAACCCAACTCCTTGAGAAAGCTTGGACTCTCTTCTGTTGTGGAGTTGCCCACGGTGAGAGGCGACGGACTGGTGTGGGCTTGCTGATAGTTCCTCAGCTTAGTCGCCATGTGTTGGAGTTTTCCCCACTGAACGAGAGGGTCCCTTACCTTTGCCTTCAGGTGGGGGGTATGTCTCTCACTGCCGTGTCAGCTTATGGGCCAAATGGCAGTGCAAAGTACCCAGCCTTCTTGGAGGCCCTGGAAGGAGTACTAGAATGAGCTCCAACTGGGGACTCCATCGTTCTTCTGGAGGACAGTATCACCTGGAGGGGAGTGATTGGGAGGAACAGCCTCTCTGATCTGGACCCGAGGGGTGTTCTGGTGCTGGACTTCTGTGCTAGTCACAGTTTGTCCATAATGAACACCAAGTTCGAGCATAAGAGTGTCCATAAGCACACGGGGCACCAGGACACCCTAGGCAGGATGTCAATGATCGACTTTGTAGTCGTGTCATCTGGCCTCCGGCTGTATGTCTTGGACGCTCAGGTAAAGAGAGGGGCTGAGCTGTCAACTGATCACCACCTGGTGGTAAGTTGGATCCGCTGGCCACAGGGGAGACCGGACAGACTTGGCAGACCCAAATGTACAGTGCGGGTCTGCTGGGAACATCTGGCGGAACCCACCATCAGAAAGGTCTTCAACTCCCACCGGGAGAACTTCGACCAGCTCCCAAGGGAGGCTGGGGACATTGAGTCCGAGTGGACCATGTTCTCTGCTTCCATTGTCGATGCAGCTGCTCGGAGCTGTGGTCGCAAGGTCTCAGGTGCCTGTCGTGGCAGCAACCCCCGAACCCAATGGTGGACACTGGTAGTAAGGAATGCTGTCAAGCTGAAGAAGGAGTCCCATCGAGCCCGGCTGGATCGTGGGACTCCTGAGGCACTGAGGAACTCTGGTGTGGAAGAGGTTTGGGGACACCATGGAGGAGGACTAACGGTTGGCCTTGAAGAGATTCTGGAGGTGGGGAGCTGCTGACCGCAACAGGAGATATTGTCGGGCGGTGGAAGGAGTACTTTGCGGATCTCCTCAATCCCACTGTCATGCCTTCCGTAGAGGAAGCAGAGACGGGGGACTCAGAGGCTGGTTCATCCATCACCCAGGCTGAGGTCACTGAGGCAGTTCGGAAGCTCCTCGGTGGCAAAGCACCTGGGGTGGATGAGATCCGCCCTGAGTACTTCAAGTCCCTGGATGTTGTAGGGCTGTCCTGGCTGACACGTCTCTGCAGCATCGCATGGCAGACGGGAACAGTGCCTCTGGAATGGCAGACTGGGGTGGTGGTCCCTCCTTCGGGTCAGGACCTTCAGCGTGCATTGGGGCGGTTCGCAGCCGAGTGTGAAGCGGCTGGGATGAGAATCAGCACCTCCAAGTCCGAGGCCACGGTTCTCGACCGGAAAAAGGTGGCCCGCCCATTTCGGGTCGGAGGAGAGTCCTTGCATCAAGTGGAGGAGTTTAAGTATCTTGGGGTCTTGTTCACGAGTGAGAGAAGAAGGGAGCATGAGACGGATCGGCGCAGCGGCCGCAGTAATGCGGTCTCTGTACCAGTCCGTCATGGTAAAGAAGGAGTTGAGCCGAAAGGTGAGGCTCTCAATCTACCGGTCAGTCTACTTTCCTACCCTCACCTATGGTCATGAACTCTGGATCATGACCGAAAGAACACTATCTCGGATACAAGCAGCTAAAATGAGTTTCCTCTGCAGGGTGGTGGGTCCCGGATGAAGCAGAAGATGATGGATGGATGGATGGATAGACAGTCTCCCATGTTGGCTGTCCAGGAAAATGCATTTTAGGAACATTGCAATTCTTTGTTTATTAATTGAAGTGTGGAGTTAAAAATGACTGCATTAGTACCATTACTACAATGACACAAAGCTAAACCTTTGTTTAAAGTGACATGAAATACCAAGAGGAAATTCACTGACGTAAACAGGGTCCAACAGCACAGGGGAATTCAGAGCCTGAAGAGATGGAGAAACTTGTTTATGGATCTCAGTGACTCTCATCCCATGATGTAATGAGATCCAGTGAGAATGATTAAGACTTATAAAACATTTCATCCAGCTCACTCAGGTCACCCGTGGAATCGTGGTCTGAAGTTTCAGCTCAGGTCTCTGAATGAACGTGAGTTTGACATCAATGTGATTTCACTGGGAGACTCAATGGATGCTACATTTAATGTAACATACATCACTGTAGGTGGACATGTTGAAATGGGTAAATACAGATATCTGTACTTTGTGTTCATGTTGTTAGTTTATGTCCTAATACTGGTCAGTAATTGCACCATTATATGTCTGATATGGATTCACAGAAACCTTCATGAGCCCATGTACATCTTCATTGCAGCTTTGTCAGTGAACTCTGTTTTGTTCAGCACAGCTTTTTACCCAAAGTATTTGATTGACATTTTATCTGAAAGACAGATCATCTCTTATTCTGCCTGTCTGTTTCAATATTTCCTTTATTACTCTTTAGGTTGCTCAGATTTCTATTTGTTGTCCTGTATGGCCTATGACAGATATGTGTCAATATGCAAACCTCTGCAATATCAAACTATCATGGGAAAAATAACTGTGTGCTTTATGTTATTCTTTTCCTGGCTTCTACCTGCCTTCCAGGTTGGTTTGAGCGTTGGACTGAGAATGAACAACAAACTCTGTTCTTTTACTCTAAAAGGAATTTTGTGCAACAATTTAGTGAACATGCTTGAATGTGTGAGTTCAGTTGGTCTTTCTGTGTATGGTTTATTTATGTGGATAAGTATGGCAATCCTCCCTGCAGCTTTCATTCTCTTTACATACACAAAGATATTTATTGTCACCCATCGCAGTCATGGAGCAGTCAGAAGAAAGGCTGCAGAAACCTGCTTACCCCACCTGCTGGTGTTACTCTGCTTTTCCTGTTTATGTGCATTTGATATTATGTTACCTCGAGTAAGCAACGACTTTTCAAACACGTTACAATATATAATGTCTGTACAAGTGCTATTGTATAGTCCACTCTTCAATCCAATCATATATGGGCTGAAAATGAAAGAAATCTCCAAACATCTCAAGAGGTGGTAATTTGTCCCAGCTGATACTGGAAGCACAAACCGCTGTGCTGCATGTGACAGATCATATCTTTTTCTGTTTCTTTCAATGTTTCGTCTTGAGCTCTTAATTATTACAAAATAACTGTCAGTGTTAAGTTTTTCTTTGCCTGGTTCACATCGGCCCTGCTGTCGTTGTACTGCCATACTACTGAGACTGAAAAAAACCCTGTTTTGTTTTTGTTTGTCTTGCTTTCTATTGAAGGCATCTCCTGCTGCACCATGGGAAATAAGAATTCTGTTCAATGACTACTCATACTGACACAACCAAGAAGTGCTCCAAAGGCTGTACTGTCTCAATTCATGTTTGTTCATTTGATCCACCAAGGACCAGGTCTGGCCTCTGATCACCAGCCAAAACTAGACCAAAAAAGTCATGGAAGGGGGGGTTCACATGTACAGAATCCCCCCAAAACAATGATGTCCTAGATGGACATAAATGGGGACCCCTGGAGGGTCTGTACTTTTCCATAACCTGAGGATATTTTGGGCTGCCATCCTGACCTTTGTTTTCACCCTCCCTTTATTTATGTTTGGTCACCCAGTAAACTTGGCGATGATTCACTTTAAAAAACAAATCCCTGTTGAGTTGTGTTTCTTCAAATCCTCATTTGTCTTGGACCCAGGTACATATGAAAATAAATGAATGAAAATAAATAAATCAATGAAAACACAAAACTAATAAAATTGCAGTTTTATTTGTACAGCCCACCATCGCAATTGCAATTGTCTCAATGAACATTACAGTCTGCACAATACTACACCCAGTGTCCTTCGACCCTCAGTCAGGGATGGACAAACTGGTACCAAGGTGAGAGAAGAGAATTTTGCTTTGAACAGCTGGTAAAGAGTCCAACAAAGCACAAATAGATACATGAATTAATTAACTACATTATGTGATAACCAACGTGTTGATTTATTTTAGTATTTCCACATTTGTACATGTATTTATTTCGTTGCTCTATGTTCATGAGTAGATGGGCCTCGTACTCAGTTTAATTCAGGATTAAAAACTGAAATACTACACATGTTTAATTCATTATTGAAGGAATTTATGCATTTATTTACTCCATGCTTGTCTTTTTTTTTCGTGCTTTGTACCACTACAGGCCAACAGAGTGAAGACCTAACTTGTGTCAGGCCAGATTTCTCCAAAAGGGAAACTCATTCTCAGAAACTCTGACAGGTGAAATGGCGCAGGCAGACGTTTTCAGAGAAAGCTTGGACTGTCTGGATCTTCTGAAGGATCCGGTGGCTGTACCCTGTGGACACATCTTCTGCATGAGATGTCTTCAACAGCACTGGGAAAATCACGCCGTCTTCAGCGGCCCTCAGTACGAGAATACCTTCACACCAAGACCTGACCTGAAGAAGAACACGGTGTTATCTGCGTTAGTAGAGGAACTGAAAAACTATGGATTCCAAGATGATCCGGCTGATCACGGTGAGGTGATGAAGATGTTGTGCCGCACCGATCAGCAGTGCATCTGCTCTCTCTGCTGGCTGGACGATCACATTGGTCACGACACGGTGTCGGTGGCGGCAGAGCGTCAACGAGTCAATAGGCAGAAAGAGCTGGAGGTGAATCGACAGGAAGTCCAGCAGAGGATCGAGGACGGAGAGAAGAACGCAAAGGTGCTTGAGAAGGAGGTGATGACCATCAACGTCTCTGCTCACAAAGCCGTGGAGTACAGCGAGAAGATCTTCACCGACCTGATCCGTGTTCTGGAGAAAAGATGCCAAAAACATTCATGCCAATGAATGTGTTGTTCATGACATTCATTCATATTATTTTTGACTATTTCTCATCTCAATGTCTCTGTCTCAGTGCATAAACCTTATTCGCTGCTGTAAAGGTTACAGGTTTTCTCCACACATCACATTATGATGGAAAACAGCTTTTCTGAAGGTGAGTTAGAGAGCAACAACAGGATGTTTGGCAGACATACTGTTACGTTCGGGTCCAGGGAACTCTAATGGCAGACAAGTGACTCACGAAGGCAAATGGTCGAAAGCAAAAAGGTTTTAATCTGAACAAAGGTACACGGGCAACAGCCGGTCGGATAAGGAACGCCAAAACAAAGAGTGCGGGAGCTAGCTCTACCGAAACACTACAAACAACTGAGGGAGGACACGGAGCAAAAGGCCGGTCAGACGACAAAACAAACGAATAAGGACGGCTACGAAAACAAAAGGCCTCAGGCTAAAACAAACAAAAATAGCTAGCTGACGGAGGCGAACGCCAAACTAGAATACAAGGAACACTGACGACTACAGGGTTCAGCAGGAGACAGGAACGCATGCAGCAGGGCAGAGGGTGCCGGGATCCGGGACGAAGGTACGGGCAGACAGGATGCGAGACAGGCGGGAAGGGACAACGGTCCGGCGACGAGCTGTAGACTGCCGGCTCCTTAAGTAGCGCACACCTCGCCGCCGCTGATTGGGATGCAGCACACCTGCGAGCGAGAGAGAGAGGGGGAGAGAAGAGGGACGGAGGAGGAAGGCTGCCACTAGATGGGGTCAGAGGCACGGGACGTGACAGTACCCCCCCCTCTACGTGCTCCAGGCGCACGTCCAAAACGGTCTGGACGTCGTCTCCACAGATCCCGTATGAGGCCGGGATCCAGTGTCTGCCTCCTGGGGACCCACATGCGCTCCTCAGGTCCGTAGCCCTCCCAGTCCACAAGGAACTGCAGGCCCCGTCCACGTCGGCGCACATCCAGCAGTCTACGGACCGTGTAGACCGGGGCGTCATCCACCATCCTGGGTGGAGGAGGTGGATGGACAGGGAGGGCCAGAGGACTGTCCTGTACTGGTTTGAGAAGGGAGACATGGAACGTGGGGTGGACCTTCATAGTGGGGGGGAGCTTGAGACAGACAGCAGACGGATTGATCACAGCCTCCACTTCAAACGGGCCGATGAAGCAGGGAGCTAGCTTCTTCGACTCCACCCTCAGCGGCAGGTCCTTTGAACGGAGCCACACTTGTTGGCCAGGTGCGTAACGTGGGGCCGGGACGCGGCGCCGGTTGGCCTGGCGCTCCATCCTGCGCCCCGCCTGGAGCAGAGAGGCACGGGCCTTTTTCCAGGTCCTCTCGCACCGCCTGATGTGAGCTTGGACAGACGAGACAGGAATCTCCCCTTTGAGGTCAGGGAACAGGGGAGGTTGATAGCCAACGGAGCACTGAAACGGGGAGAGACCAGATGAGGAGTTAACCAAGGAGTTGTGTGCATACTCAACCCAGGGTAGATGAGTGCTCCAGGAGGATGGGTTGTCGGAGGCAGCGCATCTTAGGAAAGCCTCCAGGGATTGGTTGGCCGTCTCCGTCTGTCCGTTGGACTGTGGGTGGAAACCGGAGGATAAGCTGACGGTTGCCCCGAGGGCCGAACAGAAATGCCTCCAAACCTCCGACGTGAACTGGGGACCCCGGTCAGAAACGATGTCCGTGGGAATCCCATGGAGGCGGAAGACCTGGGACACTAGGCAGTCGGCTGTCTCTCGGGCGGAGGGGAGTTTAGGCAGGGCAACGAAGTGGGCGGCCTTGGAGAACCGATCCACAATAGTCAGAATGGCTGTGTTACCGTGGGAGGGTGGAAGTCCGGTCACAAAGTCCACCGCGATGTGGGACCAAGGCTGATGAGGAACAGGCAAGGGCTGCAAAAGCCCGGAACTTGGTCGGCTGGGCGTCTTGTTGCGAGCACAGGTTCCGCAGGCAGCCACGAATTCCCTGGTGTCCTTCTCCATGGAGGGCCACCAGAACCTCTGCCGCAGGACTTCCAGAGTCCGAGAACCACCCGGATGGCAGGAGAACTTTGACGCGTGGGCCCTGGGAACGAGCAGAGTCAGGGACAAACAAAGGGTCAGGAGGACCGTCACCTGGGTCTGGCTGAAGGGCTTGGGCACGCCGAACGTTCCAGGTCAGGGAGGCAACCACACAGGACTTCGGGAGAATGGAAACGGGGTCGCCGGAGCTTTCCTCCGTGGTGTACTGTCGGGACAATGCGTCCGGTTTAATATTTCGGGAGGCCGATAGGACACACTCCCGAGTGTGAAGCAGACCCTGGCGAAGAACAGGGACCAGCGGGCCTGGCAGGAGTTCAACCTCCTGGCCTTACGGATGTACTCGAGGTTTTTGTGGTCCGTCCACACGATAAAGGGATGCTCGGCACCTTCCAGCCAGTGGCGCCATTCCTCCAACGCCAGCTTGACCGCCAGCAACTCGCGATCCCCAACGTCGTAATTCCTCTCGGCGGGGGAGAGTCGGCGAGAGAAAAAGGCACAGGGGTGGAGCTTGTGATCTGGTGGATGCTGTTGGGACAGAACAGCACCCACTCCGGTGTCGGAGGCGTCTACCTCCACCACGAACTGGAGCTTGGAATTAACTTGGGTCAGGATCGGAGCGGTGGTGAAGCGGTCTTTGAGGGAGCAGAAGGCCTTTTCTGCTTCTGGGGACCAAGCGAAGGTCTGCAGCGTTGACTTTAGGGCGGTGAGGGGAGCTGCCACTTTGCTATAATCCCTAATGAAGCGACGATAGAAATTAGCAAAACCCAAAAAGCGCTGCAGCTGCTTACAGGTTGTCGGTCGGGGCCATTCCTTGATCGCCGCGAGTTTTGTGGGGTCCATCTTAATCTCTCCTTGGGAGATAATGTACCCCAAGAAGGAGGTGGTCGTCACATGAAACTCACATTTCTCGGCTTTGACGAATAGTCTGTTTTTTAACAGGCGTTCCAGGACTGCTCAGACATGGAGAATGTGCTCCTCGAGACACTTAGAGTAAATTAGAATGTCGTCCAGGTAAACGAAAACAAATCGGTTGATCATGTCGCGCAGGATATCGTTTATCATATTTTGGAAGACCGCCAGGGCGATCGTGAGTCCGAAGGGCATTACTAGGTATTCGAAGTGGCCGAGGGGTGTGAAGGCGGTCTTCCACTCGTCACCTTCACGGATCCGGATGAGGTGGTAGACGTTACGGAGGTCTAGCTTGGAGAAATACTGGGCACCATGCAGGGGAGTGAACGCAGAGTCTATCAAGGGTAGAGGGTAAGAGTTCCTTACCCTGATGTCATTAAGCCCTCGATAGTCGATGCAGGGCCGCAGCGTGCCATCCTTTTTGCCCACGAAAAAGAAACCCGCCGCCACGGGAGAAGAGGAGGGACGGATAATACCTGCGGCGAGGGAGTCGCGGATGTAGTCCTCCATGGTTGTCTGTTCAGGCTTGGACAGGTTGTACAGGCGACTGGAGGGCAGGGTGGCACCGGGCAACAGGTTGATGGCGCAGTCATATGGACGGTGAGGTGGTAGCGAGAGTGCCTTGTCTTTATTGAACACAGGGGCCAGGTCATGGTACGCCGACGGCACCTTGGAGAGGTCGATGGGTTCAGGCGGCGGACGGGAAGTCGGAGAGGCTGGGGACAAAGCAGACTGGAGACATGATGAGTGACCAGGGGGGCTCCAGGAGGTGATCTCCCTGCGACACCAATCGATAATCGGATTATTTCCTCAGCCTGGGGAAGCCAAGGACTACAGGAGAGAGGGGATGATCCATGAGGTGGAAAACCAGAGCTTCCCGGTGGTTGCCAGCTAGGAGGAGGGTAACTGGGACCGTCTTGGACTTGATATGAGCCAGGGGGGTTCCGTTTAATGCTCTGGCCTCAACGGGGAATTCTAGAGAGACAGTGGGAATTGAGAGAGAGAGAGCGAGTTTACTGTCCAGAAAGTTCTCCTCTGCACCTGAGTCCACTAGGGCCTGACGGCAAGAGACTGGTTACTCCAACAGAGCTCCCTGCAGGGCCTCGTCATTGCAGCGGCTCTCCGCTGCTAAGGTGCGGAAACCCACCGCGAATTCCGCCACGCTTCGGCTCCCTTGTCGAAGCGCGGACAGGCGCATGCCTGCCTCTCTCCCTCGCACCGGATGGTCAAAGACCTTCTTCACCTTGTCGATGAACAGGGGGTAGGAGGCACACAGCTCAGGGCGACGCTCCCAAACCGTGGATCCCCAGTCTCTTACTGAACCCTTCAATAAGCTAATAACGTACACGATCTTAGCCTTATCGGAGGAGTACGACGCGGGTTCGGTAGGGTTCCCGTACAGGCTGGGGAAGCAACATGGCAGGGCTGACCGCAGCGGAACTTGGGCTAGGCTCGGGGTGGCCCGGCGACGCCGTGGGTAGCGATAGGGTATTGAGCTTACCCATGAGCAGGGACACCTGGTTTAACAACGCGTTGTTACTGTCCACCAGCGAGCGCAACAACGCGTCGTGTTGCTCCAGCGTGGCGCTATGGTGCGACATAGCCTGCTGGAGAGTCGGCTTAGCGGCCGCTAGGCTAGTGCTCGTCGACTCGTCTGCAGAGTTCATCGTGGCCGGCCGTACTGTTACGTTCGGGTCCAGGGAACTCTAATGGCAGACAAGTGACTCACACGAAGGCAAATGGTCGAAAGCAAAAAGGTTTTAATCTGAACAAAGGTACACGGGCAACAGCCGGTCGGATAACGAACGCCAAAACAAAGAGTGCGGGAGCTAGCTCTACCGAAACACTATAAACAACTGAGGGAGGACACGGAGCAAAAGGCCGGTCAGACGACAAAACAAACGAATAAGGACGGCTACGAAAACAAAAGGCCTCAGGCTAAAACAAACAAAAATAGCTAGCTGACGGAGGCGAACGCCAAACTAGAATACAAGGAACACTGACGACTACGGGGTTCAGCAGGAGACAGGAACGCATGCAGCAGGGCAGAGGGTGCCGGGATCCGGGACGAAGGTACGGGCAGACAGGATGCGAGACAGAGGTTCGGGCAGACTGGAAGCGAGACAGGCGGGAAGGGACAACGGTCCGGCGACGAGCTGTAGACTGCCGGCTCCTTAAGTAGCGCACACCTCGCCGCCGCTGATTGGGATGCAGCACACCTGCGAGCGAGAGAGAGAGGGGGAGAGAAGAGGGACGGAGGAGGAAGGCTGCCACTAGATGGGGTCAGAGGCACGGGCCGTGACACATACAAGGTTAGTTCCAATATATGATAGAGATGCACAAGGTCATGGAGGTAAAAGGGAGCTTGTGATGGGTAAGGAATAGAAAGTGGGACATGCAGGGGTAGAGTGGACTGGGGTGGGGGGGGGGTGATGTAGTCCACCTACCATTGAACTTCCTCCAAAATTTTATGAAACTCTGCTTTGAACCTAAAAAGTAGCCTTTTGACACTGATGTGATGTGATTCTGGAACATCCCAACATTTCAATGGTCTTTTTAAGCTTTAGATACTATAGTGAGAAAAGCACTCAAACCCATAGCTCTTAACATGTAAGCTCTAAAAAAATGATACTCTTGCCAGAATTAAGTAGATATGAAGTAACCTGCAGTTCATGACTTTGGCCACCTGATGACAGCAACATGCAATCCTGACACGTCACTTGTTCACAACAACATTGGGCAATGAAAGTAATGAAAGTTATGATCAAGAATATGTGGAAAATATGCGTGTCTGACGGAAACTGAACATTTTCAGCAATTGGTGTGTTGAAGGATGTAAGGTTTGTGTGGACTCACTATTTTTCTGGAGTACACTTCCTGGAGAAACAGGACCATTTTTGTTGAGGTTTTACCTGCTTTTGGGACAATCCAATATCTATGTTTGTGTGTTTTATGCAGAGCTATAAAAAACAAAAAACATCTTTGACTCCTGGTTTTGCACATTTAATTTCATGTCAAGACAGGATTGAGACATAAACCTTTGCAGAGTTTCAAGGTTCACAACATCAGTCCACATGGGGCTATCCTTGCGTAATCTGACAATGGTATTGCACATGTCAATAAGCCTGTCCCTGGGTCTCTGTTGTGCACTTGGTCTTAATCGTACTGATGATACATGGCCAAGTTTTAGAAATCCACAATGGAGCCTCACTCGCTGTGTCTATGTCACATGTGCTACTACTGGGAGATTGTTGATGTGTATGGACTCTGTTTGGAAACTGATGGTGTCAATGCTTTAATGAGAACTCCTGGGAAGTTTAAATGGTCAACAGGTCATTATCTCCCCTTTCCCATGAGAATAATTAAACACACTGTGATACAGTGAAAAGGCATCCAGGGTGATCAAACCAAAACAAACAAGTGAACGGTCAAGTGGAATGAACAACAAACTTTAGCAGGCCGGCCGTGGTTGAGAAGGCTCAGACAGACGTTGCATTAGTCCCATTACTACAATGACACACATCTACACCTTTGTTTAAAGTGACATGAAACACCAAAAGGAAGTTGACTGACGTAAACAGGTCCAACAGCACAGGGGAATTTGGGGCCTGAAAAGATGGAGACACTTGTTTATGGATCTCAGTGACTCTCATCCATGATGTAATGAAATCCAGTGAGAATGACAAAGACTTATAAAACATTTCATCCAGCTCACTCAGGTCACCCGTGGAATCGTGGTCTGAAGTTTCAGCTCAGGTCTCTGAATGAACGTGAGTTTGACATCAATGTGATTTCACTGGGAGACTCAATGGATGCTACATTTAATGTAACATACATCACTGTAGGTGGACATGTTGAAATGGGTAAATACAGATATCTGTACTTTGTGTTCATGTTTTTAGTTTATGTTCTAATACTGGTCAGTAATTGCACCATTGTATGTGTTATATGGATTCACAGAAACCTTCATGAGCCCATGTACATCTTTATTGCAGCTTTGTCAGTGAACTCTGTTTTGTTCAGCACGGCTGTTTACCCAAAGTTTTTGAAAGACATTTTATCTGAAAAACAGATCATCTCTTATTCTGCCTGTCTGTTTCAATATTTTCTTTATTATTCTTTAGGTTGCTCAGATTTCTTGTTGTTGTCCTGTATGGCCTATGACAGATATGTGTCGATATGCAAACCTCTGCAATATCAAACTATCATGGGAAAAATAACTGTGTGCTTTATGTTATTCTTTTCCTGGTTTCTACCTGCCTTCCAGGTTGGTCTGAGCGTTGGGCTGAGAAAGAACAACAAACTCTGTTCTTTTACTCTAAAAGGAATTTTGTGCAACAATTTAGTGAACATGCTTGAATGTGTGAGTTCAGTTGGTCTTTTTGTGTCTGGTTTGTTTACGTGGATAAGTATGGCAATCCTCCCTGCAGCTTTCATTCTCTTTACATACACAAAGATATTTATTGTCACCCATCGCAGTCATGGAGCAGTCAGAAGAAAGGCTGCAGAAACCTGCTTACCCCACCTGCTGGTGTTACTCTGCTTTTCCTGTTTATGTGCATTTGATATTATGTTACCTCGAGTAAGCAACGACTTTTCAAACACGTTACAATATATAATGTCTGTACAAGTGCTATTGTATAGTCCACTCTTCAATCCAATCATATATGGGCTGAAAATGAAAGAAATCTCCAAACATCTCAAGAGGTGGTAATTTGTCCCAGCTGATACTGGAAGCACAAACCGCTGTGCTGCATGTGACAGATCATATCTTTTTATGTTTCTTTCAATGTTTCGTCTTGAGCTCTTAATTATTACAAAATAACTGCCAGTATCATGTTATTCTTTGCCTGGTTCATATCGGCCCTGCTGTCGTTGTACTGCCATACTACTGAGACTGAAAAAAAAACTGTTTTGTTGTTGTTTGTCTTGCTTTCTATTGAAGGAATCTCCTGCTGCACCATGGGAAATAAGAATTCTGTTCAATGACTACTCATACTGACACAACCAAGAAGTGCTCCAAAGGCTGTACTGTCTCAATTCATGTTTGTTCATTCGGTCCACCAAGGACCAGGCCTGGCCTCCGATCACCGGCCAAAACTAGACCAAAAAAGTCATGGAAGGGGGGGTTCACATGTACAGAATCCCCAAAACAATGTTGTCCTAGATGGACATAAATGGGGACCCCTGGAGGGTCTGTACTTTTCCATAACCTGAGGATATTTTGGGCTGCCATCCTGACCTTTGTTTTCACCCTCCCTTTATTCATGTTTGGTCACCCAGTAAGCGTAATCTTGGCGATGATTCACTTTATAAAACAAATCCCTGTTGTTGAGCTGTGTTTTTTTAAATCCCCATTTGTCTTGGACCCAGGTACATATGAAAATAAATATATCAATGAAAAAAACAATAAAAATTGCAATTTTATTTGTCCAGCCCACCATCGCAATTACAATTTTCTCAATGAACATTACCGGTCTGTCTAGATCTTCTGAAGATCCGATGGCTGTACCCTGCGGACACAGCTTCTGCATGAGATGTTTTCAACAGCACTGGGACAATCACACCGTCTTCAGCTGCCCTCAGTACGAGAATACCTTCACACCAAGACCTGACCTGTAGAAGAACACGGTGTTATTGACGTTAGTAGAGGAACTGAAAAACTATGGATTCCAAGATGATCCGGCTGATCACGGTGAGGTGATGAAGATGTTCTGCCACACCGATCAGCAGTGCATCTGCTCTCTCTGCTGGTTGGACGATCACAAAGGTCACGACACGGTGTCGGTGGCGGCAGAGCGTCAACGAGTCAACAGGCAGAAAGAGCTGGAGGTGAGTCGACAGGAAGTCCAGCGGAGGATCCAGGACGGAGAGAAGAACGTGACTGTGCTTGAGAAGGAGGTGATGACCATCAACGTCTCTGCTAACAAAGCCGTGGAGCACAGCGAGAAGATCTTCACCGACCTGATCCGTGTTCTGGAGAAAAGATGCCAAAAACATTCATGCCAATGAATGTGTTGTTCATGACATTCATTAATATTATTTTTGACTATTTCTCATCTCAATGCCTCTGTCTCAGTGCATAAACCTTATTCGCTGCTGTAAAGGTTACAGGTTTTCTCCACACATCACATTATGATGGAAAACAGGTTTTCTGAAGGTGAGTTAGAGAGCAACAACAGGATGTTTGACAGACATACAAGGTTAGTTCCAATATATGATAGAGATGCACAAGGTCATGGAGGTAAAAAGGAGCTTGTGATGGGTAAGGAATCATAAGTGGGACATGCAGGGGTAGGGTGGACTGGGGTTTGGGTGCGGGCGGGGTGTAGTCCACCTACCATTGAACTTCCTCCAAAATTTTATGAAACTCTGCTTTGAACCTAAAAAGTAGCCTTTTGACACTGATGTGATGTGATTCTGGAACATCCCAACATTTCAATGGTCTTTTTTAAGCTTTAGATACTATAGTGAGAAAAGCACTCAAACCCATAGCTCTTAACGTGTAAGCTCTAAACAAAAATGATACTCTTGCCAGAATTAAGTAGATATGAAGTAACCTGCAGTTCATGACTTTGGCCACCTGATGACAGCAACATGCAATCCTGACACGTCACTTGTTCACAACCACATTGGGCAAGTTACACAGGGAAAATGAATGGATGAGAAGAAACCAGTCTTTGACAGCCATTCTCGTATCTTGTATTTGGACAGCACAGGACACAGACTAATGAAAGTTATGATCAAGAATATGTGGAAAATATGCGTGTCTGACGGAAAATGAACATTTTCAGCAATTGGTGTGTTGAAGGATGTAAGGTTTGTGTGGAGTCACTATTTTTCTGGAGTACACTTCCTGGAGTAACAGGACCATTTTTGTTGAGGTTTTATCTGCTTTTGGGACAATCCAATGTCTGTGTTTGTGTGTTTTATGCAGAACTATTGGGGTTACATCAGGGAAAAAACAAAAAAATCTTTGACTCCTGGTTTTGCACATTTAATTTCATGTCAAGACAGGATTGAGACATAAACCTTTGCAGAGTTTCAAGGTTCACAACATCAGTCCACATGGGGCTATCCTTGCGTAATCTGACAATGGTATTGCACATGTCAATAAGCCTGTCCCTGGGTCTCTGTTGTGCACTTGGTCTTAATCGTACTGATGATACATGGCCAAGTTTTAGAAATCCACAATGGAGCCTCACTCGCTGTGTCTATGTCACATGTGCTACTACTGGGAGATTGTTGATGTGTATGGACTCTGTTTGGAAACTGATGGTGTCAATGCTTTAATGAGAACTCCTGGGAAGTTTAAATGGTCAACAGGTCATTATCTCCCCTTTCCCATGAGAATAATTAAACACACTGTGATACAGTGAAAAGGCATCCAGGGTGATCAAACCAAAACAAACAAGTGAACGGTCAAGTGGAATGAACAACAAACTTTAGCAGGCCGGCCGTGGTTGAGAAGGCTCAGACAGGGACAGCTTCTTCGCTCACGGTGACCAGCAGAGATGCCCTTCACCTCTTTCACCCCTTCCCTCATTTACGACCTGAACCCAGTCATGATCGCTGCCCCTCTTTGGGGGCATGAATGGCAAGGAGGGCCATCGTCATGCACTCAGACAACTCGGCGGTAGTCGACATCATGAAAAAAGGTCACTCCCAGTCCCTGGCATCATGTCAATCATCCAAGGGCTAACTTTAATCTCTGCCCAACACAAATTCCTATTGGGTGCTGCTCACGTACCTGGTTACAAGGACTCAATCACTGATTACCTCCTTTCCTTACCAATTAGACAGTCTCCCATATGTTGGCTGTCCAGGAAAATGCATTTCAGGAACATTGCAATTATTTGTTTGTTTATTGAATTGTGCAGCTGAAAATGACGTTGCATTAGTCCCATTACTACAATGACACACATCTACACCTTTGTTTAAAGTGACATGAAACACCAAAAGGAAGTTGACTGACGTAAACCAGGGTCCAACAGCACAGGGGAATTTGGGGCCTGAAAAGATGGAGACACTTGTTTATGGATCTCAGTTGACTCTCATCCCATGATGTAATGAGATCCAGTGAGACTGACAAAGACTTATAAAACATTTCATCAGCTCACTCAGGTCACCCGGTGGAATCGTGGTCTGAAGTTTCAGTCTCAGGTCTCTGAATGAACGTGAGTTTGACATCAATGTGATTTCACTGGGAGACTCAATGGATGCTACATTTAATGTAACATACATCACTGTAGGTGGACATGTTGAAATGGGTAAATACAGATATCTGTACTTTTGTGTTCATGTTTTTAGTTTACGTCTGATACTGGTCAGTAATTGCACCATTATATGTCTGATATGGATTCACAGAAACCTTCATGAGCCCATGTACATCTTTATTGCAGCTTTTGTCACTGAACTCTGTTTTGTTCAGCACTTTTTACCCAAAGTATTTGATTGACATTTTATCTGAAAGACAGATCATCTCTTATTCTGCCTGTCTGTTTCAATATTTTCTTTATTACTCTTTAGGTTGCTCAGATTTCTTGTTGTTGTCCTGTATGGCCTATGACAGATATGTGTCTATATGCAAACCTCTGCAATATCAAACTATCATGGGAAAAATAACTGTGTGCTTTATGTTATTCTTTTCCTGGTTTCTACCTGCCTTCCAGGTTGGTCTGAGTGTTGGACTGAGAATGAACAACAAACTCTGTTCTTTTACTCTAAAAGGAATTTTGTGCAACAATTTAGTGAACATGCTTGAATGTGTGAGTTCAGTTGGTCTTTCTGTCTATGGTTCTTTTGTGTGGATAAATATGACAGTACTCCCTGAAGCTTTCATTCTCTTTACATACTCAAAGATATTTATTGTCACCCATCGCAGTCATGGAGCAGTCAGAAGAAAGGCTGCAGAAACCTGCTTACCCCACCTGCTGGTGTTACTCTGCTGTTCCTGTTTATGTGCATTTGATATTATGTTACCTCGAGTAACCAAAGACTTTTCAAACACGTTACAATATATAATGTCTGTACAAGTGCTATTGTATAGTCCACTCTTCAATCCAATCATATATGGGCTGAAAATGAAAGAAATCTCCAAACATCTCAAGAGGTGGTAATTTGTCCCAGCTGATACTGGAAGCACAAACCGCTGTGCTGCATGTGACAGATCATATCTTTTTCTGTTTCTTTCAATTTTTACTCTTGAAGGAGCTCTTAATTATTACAAAATAACTGCCAGTATCATGTTATTCTTTGCCTGGTTCACACCGACCTTGCTGTCGTTTTCTGCCATACTACTGAGACTGAAAAAAAGAAACAACTGTTTTTGTTATTGTTTGTTTGTTTTGCTTTCTATTGTAGTACCTCCTGGAACATCATGGGACAGGTTTTGTTTTGGGGTTTTTTTTGCTGACTGAGAACACATGCTCACATGCCACTGCTGAGGCTGTTCTACACAGATGTTGCTTTGTTAGTGGGGTAGTATCGACAGTCAGTCACTCAAGGCGACGGAGGCAGTTACTGCTTTGTACGTCTGCGGTCATGTGACTTTCTCCACACTAAAGCAAGCTTTGAAGCAGTGGTTCAAAGGAAGTTCTGCTCTGGCATTGAAGCTTATATCTGTGTCAGATGGCCATCGTCAGTCTGCTCATATCTGTCACAGATACAGTCAAATTGTCTCTCAGACATATTAAATGTAAGTACATTTTCATTGGACGTTTCCATAGCTTGGGGGAAAAGATCAATCCCTGTGAGGGAAACTCAAGTTGAGCAGGAACAGCAGAGGAGAGATTTTCAGGTAAGATACCAAGAATGAAGACAGGCCCTGACTAATTTAATATTCTGGATGAAATAAGAATTCTGTTCAATGACTACTCATACTGACACAACCAAGAAGTGCTCCAAAGGCTGTACTGTCTCAATTCATGTTTGTTCATTCGGTCCACCAAGGACCAGGCCTGGCCTCCGATCACCGGCCAAAACTAGACCCAAAAAGTCATGGAAGGGGGGGTTCACATGTACAGAATCCCCAAAACAATGTTGTCCTAGATGGACATAAATGGGGACCCCTGGAGGGTCTGTACTTTCCATAACCTGAGGATATTTTGGGCTGCCATCCTGACCTTTGTTTTCACCCTCCCTTTATTCATGTTTGGTCACCCAGTAAGCGTAATCTTGGCGATGATTCACTTTATAAAACAAATCCCTGTTGTTGAGTTTGTGTTTTTTCAAATCCTCATTTGTCTTGGACCCAGGTACATATGAAAATAAATATATCAATGAATAAACAAAACCAATTCCATTCAATGCAGTTTTATTTGTACAGCCCACCATCGCAATTGCAATTGTCTCAATGAACATTACAGTCTGCACAATACTACACCCAGTGTCCTTCGACCCTCAGTCAGGGATGGACAGACTGGTACCAAGGTGAGAGAAGAGAATTTTGCTTTGAAAAGCTGGTAAAGAGTCCAACAAAGCACAAATAGATACATGAATTAATTAACTACATTGTGTGATAACCAACGTGTTGATTTATTTTAGTATTTCCACATTTGTACATGTATTTATTTCGTTGCTCTATGTTCACGAGTAGGTGGTCCTCATACTCAGTTTAATTCAGGATTAAAAACTGAAAAACTAAATATGTTTCATTCATTATTTAAGGAATTTATGCATTTATTTACTCCATGCTTGTCTTTTTTTGTGCTTTGTACCGCTACAGGCCAACAGAGTGAAGACCTAACTTGTGTCAGGCCACAGGAAAACTCATTCTCAGAAACTCTGACAGGTGAAATGGCGCAGGCAGACGTTTTCAGAGAAAGCTTGGACTGTCCGGTCTGTCTGGATCTTCTGAAGGATCCGGTGGCTGTACCCTGTGGACACAGCCTTCTGCATGAGATGTCTTCAACAGCACTGGGACAATCACGCCGTCTTCAGCTGCCCTCAGTGCGAGAATACCTTCACACCAAGACCTGACCTGAAGAAGAACACGGTGTTATCGGCGTTAGTAGAGGAACTGAAAAAACTATGGATTCCAAGATGATCCGGCTGATCACTGCTACGCTGGAGCTGAAGACGTGGCCTGTGACTCCTGCTCCGGCAGAAAGCGGAAAGCTCTCAAGTCCTGTCTGGTTTGTCTGGCTTCTTTCTGCGACAAACACCTGCCAGCCTCATTTTGACGCAGCTGCTTTCAAGAGACACAAGCTGGTCGACCCCGTCCCACCAGCTCCAGGAGAACATCTGCTCTCGTCACGGGGAGGTGATGAAGATGTTCTGCCGCACCGATCAGCAGTGCATCTGCTCTCTCTGCTGGTTGGACGATCACAAAGGTCACGACACGGTGTCGGTGGCGGCAGAGCGTCAACGAGTCAACAGGCAGAAAGAGCTGGAGGTGAGTCGACAGGAAGTCCAGCGGAGGATCGAGGACGGAGAGAAGAACGTGACTGTGCTTGAGAAGGAGGTGATGACCATCAACGTCTCTGCTAACAAAGCGGTGGAGCACAGCGAGAAGATCTTCACCGACCTGATGCGTGTTCTGGAGAAAAGGTGCCGTGACGCGACTCAGCAGATCCGTTCGCAGCAGGAAGCTGAAGTCATTCGGGTCAAAGAGCTTCAGCAGAAGCTGGAGCAGGAGATCGCCGAGCTGAAGAGGACCTTCGATGAGCTGCAGCAGCTGTCACACGCTGACGAAAAACACACACTTTCTACGCAGCTACTCCTCGCTGCCACGACTCAGCAGATCTACACAATCGTCCGGCCTCCTCGTCCGTCCTCTGAGCTACTTCACACACCTGACGGACGCCGTGTCGCAGGCCAGAGACAAACTGCTGGACGTCCTGAGGGACACGTGGACAAACGTCTCACAGGCTCCCGTGTCGGAGCCCAGGACCAGAGCTGAACTCTTACAGTTCTCACGTGAACTCACTCTGGATCCAAACACAGTGAACACATGGCTGTTACTGTCTGAGGGGAACCGGAGAGTTACTGGTATGGATGAAGAACAGTCGTATCCTCGTCACCCGGACAGATTCACTTATTACTGTCAGGTCCTGAGCAGCCAGAGTCTGACTGGACGTTGTTACTGGGAGGTCGAACTGTCGGGAGACATTGGTGTAGCAGTCACATATAAAGCTATCAGCAGAGCAGGAGGAGGGAAAAAATGTGTGTTTGGATGGAACGACCAGTCATGGTGTTTAGTGTGTCATAGTTCGCGTTGTACCTTCTGGCACAACAGCGTCCGATCTGTCATCTCAGGTGATCGACCCTCCAGAGTCGGCGTGTTCCTGGATCACAGAGCGGGTGTTCTGTCCTTCTACAGCGTCTGTGGAACCACGAGGCTCCTCCACAGAGTCCACACCACGTTCACTCAGCCTCTGTACGCTGGGATACGAATTTGGTCTGGATCAGCTGAGTTGTTGCTGGATGAGTGAAACGTCTAGGAATGATGACGTGAGTGAGAATCTCGTCGTCGTGTTTGTGTCAGTGAGGTTCTCTGTTGCCTGAACGAAGAAAAATAAACTGAAAAAACAGAGGAGAGGGGAGAATTAGAACACAAAAGAAAAGAAAAAAACAATCTTAAAACAGGGAAAATATAGATCAGAAAACAACTTTCGGATGAAAAGACAAAACACTGGAAAAAGACATCAACAAAAACAATGCAAGTGAATAATAAAAGCATGTTTTAGTGTAATTTCCATTCTATAACATAACTGATTGTTGAAAATAATCAATGCAGCTCTGCTGATCAATGCTATACACAATATTCTCATTTGTTCTTTTAGTCACTGGGTTTCATTCAGTCCTGATTTACTGAGGCTGTGTGTTTGAGTGATGACCTTCCCTGCTTTGATGTGTTTTGTTTGTGAGAGAGCATAATAAAGAGCTACGTTTCCTAAAGCCCAGTGGTGCACAGAGCTGAGTTTCCTTACAAGAAACCCAAGATTGCCACATTGTGGGTGTCAGAAGTGGGATACAGGACAGTGGCGACGCATCAGGAAATAGATCATCTTATCTGTCGTCTGGAGGCCATGCAAGGAGCGAAGCAAAGGCAGAGGAAGGCGCCACTGGAGAGAGGAGACCACTGCTTCCCTGATGGAGCAAGCGCCCCCCTGGCCAACAGCAGGAGATTGCAGCCTGGGCATCGAGCTAAAGAAGAGCTCAGGTGTACCCAGCTCACTGCTACTGATGACGCAGCTGGGACGCAGCATGACGACCCCTCCTCAGGCCGCAGCAGCCAGCATGACAGGAGATGGAAACAGTGCCATTTCCCTCCCACAGCCAGCATCCCAATAGTAGGGGGTGATCGCATCGGTCCCTCACAGGGTTGAACATGTGCTGTCCACAGGGGACCGCTCTATCACCACAAGGCACAGAGTGCGTCAGGCGGCCTATGAGGGTAGTGATGATGAAGGGATTACTCGCCAAGCCGCCGCTACACCCCTGCAACGACCACGACGAGGAGCCAGAAGAACGGCCTGGCAGCCGACAGAAGGATGTTATCGGTGCGGAGAGCCAGGTCACATCGCACGGCACTGCCCAGCACCAACCCCACGAAGCCCAGCTCCTCAGCCTTCATTAAACTAGAACGGGGTGGCACAACAGGGGAACTGTCACCCACAACTCATCCTACCTCTTTTCATGAGTCCCAGTGGTGTCTGGGTCACCTGGGACTTGTACCTGGGACTGTTCCTGGATTGCACCCTTAATGGCACTCCATGCAGAGCCCTGGTGGACACGGAGTCTACCATTTCTACCATTTTTCGTACCTGGTACAAATGCCCCAAGACCACATGATTGCAGACCACTAAGCTGTGTATAACCACAGTCACTGGTGAACGCACCAGAATGCAGGGCGAAGGATCTCTCCAGGTGGCTCTTGCTAACCATTAATCACAAGTCCTGGCCTGCCAACATACAAGGGCCCTTGCATCATCGGGCTGGATCTGCTGGCAAAGTGGGAGGCTGCGGTCAATGTTCATGGACTACACTTCATCTGGGTTCTGTGGCTGTCACACTTTGCCCCAATGGTGAAAAAGGACTGCGGCCTGCTTCCTCTCCACAACCAAACACTCGGGCCTCCTCCATGCCGTCAGCACCAGCCAGAGTCAAGGGGGTTTCCACATCATCGCTGGCACCCCAAGTGCCATCAGTCGAGACCAAGCAAGCTGTTGATGACCTGTACCGCAGAAGTTGTGAGGGCCTGGAGATGGACCAGAGATGCAAGCTTCAGGATTTGCTGGAGTGTTTTTTTGACATCTTTTCAGCCAGGGACGAGGATTCTACACAGACCAGCCTGGTACAACATGACATCAACACGGTGATGCTCGCCCCATCCGTCTCCGCCCCCGTCACCTGCCTCCAGCCAAGTAGGCTGTAGCTGAACAAAAGATCAAAGAGATAGCAGCTGCAGGCATCACGGAACCCTCCAATAGCCCTTGGACAGCCCCAGCCGTCACAGTACCAGGTGGGGGCCCCAATGGAAAGTGTGGGTGTAGACATCCTGGGCCCCTTTCCTACCACTGACCAAGGGAACCGCTACGTCCTGTACATCCACCACTGCTGAACACCTTGTCAATGAGATGTTCTGCCGCTTCAGTGTACCAGAGAAACTGCACAGTGATCAGGGATGGAGCTTTGAAGCTTAAGTGTTCAGTGAGGTCTGCCAGAGGCTCGGCATCAAAAAGACCTGGACTACACCATTGCACCTGACCAGCCGCCAGCAGCGAGACTGGGACCGGCACCTACCTTTGGTTCTGTGGGCGGACCGACGGGAATCCACAAAATGCACCCCTGCAGTCCTCATGTTTGGGCATGAGGTCCACACTCCTGTGGACTTGGTGTTCGGTCCCCCTCCTGAGCCAGAGCTGGAGGGTGCACCTGGCCTGGACTACCTTTATTTATTATACTACCTCGTGCATGAGATGACCAGGAAGGCCCTCTCTGATGCTGGGTTGCGGCAAAAGCGAGCTTATGATTCCCGTTGTAAAGGACAGGACTTTGCCCCTGGGGAGCATGTGTGGGTCTACAGCCCTGAGCAGAAGAAGGGTCTTTCCCCTAAATTGATGAGCCAGTGGGTACTGTGATCAAGACTGTCAGACGTGGTGTATAGGGTGCGGCTGATCAAAAGGAACCGCGTGGTGGTGCTCCACCATGACAGGCTCACACCCTACCCTCCCTTGGTCCAACCTGAGGCAGAGGTGGGCTCTGAGGACCAGCCCATCCACTCGCCCATTCCACCTCCTGAAGCCACCAATAGACCTTCTGAGAACACGCGGCGACAGCACTGGCTTCCCCAACACTTCAGGGACTTTGTCATGGGTGTAAGGGTTGCTGGGGACAGCTAACCATCTAGGAGGGGGCAGTGTAGTATGTTGGGGAGGGTGGTGGTGAGCATGCTTTGCTACAGTGTGCCTGACAGTTATAAAAATAACTGAAAAGAGCACTTGGCACCATGAGTGAGGCCGTGTGTTTGAGTGATCACAATAAAGAGCTACGTTTCCTGAAGCCCAGTGGTGCACAAAGCTGAGTGTCCTTACAAGAACCCAAGATCGCCACGATATTTTCTCGGCGGCTTCTGAAGCAGCTTCATTCACGTCTGAACGAGGTCTTCATAAATTGCCTAAATCTGTCACGCACAAGCTTTTACTTTGAGGTCAAAGGTCAGGGTTTCACAGTAATGTCGAAATAATCAGCATGTTGAATCGGCAACATTAAAGTAGTGCAGAGGACCCTTTTATGGAGTTATCAGACCACAGCGACTTCAAAATTACTGTATGAATTACAAATATGGTTTTCCCTGTTCTAGTCTCCTGTTCATAGGACTAAGTATGAATCATTTCGGGTGGGATTGAACCTGCTTCATTTGTTTTATATGTTGTTATGTTTACAGTTGTGATCAGTTCTTGGCCTATAACAAAGTGGACGAAAAGCCGCCTGCGTTGCTTGAAGAGTCAACCTCGCATAGACAATTTCTCAAGGATTTTTTGGAGAGAAAAGTGCCGCTTGGGCAGCTTGGGACTAAAATGCGCTGTGGTCGAGGCCAGGCCTCTTTATCAGTGGTTGCACATGTTTTTGAAATTTGGTGGGACAACACCGGACGACAGGCTGCTTAACGGACATGTGTGATATTATGAGCCCGAATAGACACACGTCCTCTATTTCTCTCTATCTCTCTTTCATCTTTTCTCACAGTCTCTGTCTCTGTCTTTGATTCCTATATTGTTATTTAGTTATTTATTTTGCAAATTTTAGCTTCAGCCGTCCTTGCCAAAAACACCACACTTTTCTGCAAAATTAAATGTTTATTTTAAATCTGATTTGTATTTTTTTATACATTCATTCATTCATTCATTTTTTACAGCTTCAAAGTCATGGTGACAAATGAGCTTGAATATTTAGAAAAAAAACACTTAGATACTTGAAACAATACTACTAACAATACTACTAACTAATGTGCTACACAGACGCATGTGTTCACATAGACTGTTAAACAGGAGTTGATAGACACACAGACACGTATGTTGTTTCATTATCAGCTGTCAGCGTGGATGAATTGTTTCAGTTTATCTCCACAGAACAACTTCTTGAGATGTTTGGAGATTTCTTTCATTTTCAGCCCATATATGAATGGATTTAAGAGTGGATTACACATTATCATTTGTACTGACATTGTATAATGTACAGGTCTGGATATGTTTTTTTCCACTTGAGGTAAAACAAGATGAAACACAAATACAAAGGAAATACTGATTAACACCAGCAGGTGGGGTAAGCAGGTTTCTGCAGCCTTTCTTCTGACCACCCCTTGACTGTGAAAGGTGACAATCAATATCTTTGTGTAGGAAAAGAAGATGAAAAGTATGGGAAGAAGTATAACAGTTACCAGAGGAATTATTATGTAGACCAACAAAACCTGTGGGATGTCACACAGAAGGTTGTCAATGAAGTTTGTACAAAATAAATCATTTAAATTAAAAGAACAGAGTTTTTTTGTTCAGTCTCAGTAGAATGACGGGACTTATCAGGCAGACAGGTAGAAACCACGACAAGAATAAAAGAACAATGACAGTTATTTTTCCCATAATAGTTTGATATTGCAGAGGTTTGCATATCGACACATATCTGTCATAGGCCATGGCTGTTAACAGAGAAAAATCTGCACCCACTGAAGAATAGAAAAGAAAAAACTGAAACAGACAGGCAGAATAAGAGATGATCCGTGTTTCTGATAAAATGTCAATCAAAAACTTTGGGTAAATATCTGTGCTGAACAAAACAGAGTTCACTGACAAAGCTGCAATAAAGATGTACATGGGCTCATGAAGGTTTCTGTGAATCCATATCAGACATATAATGGTGCAATTACTGACCAGTATTAGAACATAAACTAACAACATGAACACAAAGTACAGATATCTGTATTTACCCATTTCAACATGTCCACCTACAGTGATGTATGTTACATTAAATGTAGCATCCATTGAGTCTCCCAGTGAAATCACATTGATGTCAAACTCACGTTCATTCAGAGACCTGAGCTGAAACTTCAGACCACGATTCCACGGGTGACCTGAGTGAGCTGGATGAAATGTTTTATAAGTCTTAATCATTCTCACTGGATCTCATTACATCATGGGATGAGAGTCACTGAGATCCATAAACAAGTTTCTCCATCCCTTCAGGCTCTGAATTCCCCTGTGCTGTTGGACCTGTTTACGTCAGTGAACTTCCTCTTGACAACGTTTAATATCAATTTAAACAAAGGTCACTGTAGCAATGGTGATGTGAAGCCAAATGCAAAATGATCTGTCATGTTTGTATGAAAACATGAAATTGGTCAGTGTCTCAGTGACTAACATGACCTCACTCTTCCTCTTCTGCACACACAGCTTAGCTTTAGCTGAAAGGGCAGCATGGCACCATGGAAATGGGGCACGTTCCAGAAATCAGGTTCAGTGAAAATCTTGAGTTTCTTGTTTCTTATATGAGGAAAACTCTGCAGAATGATCCTCATTCCAGGATGACCGAAAAGCTGAATTCAAACATACTTTGAGTTTTTTATAGATACTTGGTTTGAGTCTTGTCAGTTTGTCAGCCCCAACATAAGCATGTCCTCACTAATCCACATTACACACACATACACCTCCCCCTTTCTCTTTTCTAAATAAGTTTTACAAATTACATCTCTCCTCTGTCGCTGTCCCTTTTTGTTTCATGGACCATATCCTTGTATATATAACTTAACTCACTCAGCATTATCATAATAAAACCATCTTGTGACTCTCCTGGTAACGTACAGTCATCACACCTCACTTTTAGAG
>NW_027615601.1:0-38706 GCF_965212315.1 Lampetra planeri
AGATGTCTGACAGCAGGTACGTGTCCGTGTGCGTTTGCACCGCCTCTCTCTCAAACTTCAGCAGTTTCTCCTCCAGCTGCGGCCGAACTTTCTCCTGCAGGAAGTCGATGATCTCTGATGGAACACACACAAGAGCAGTTGGCAACACACTCAAGGCTCTTTTACATGAATTTGAAATACAATAGTAGTGTATTAAGTAGAAACCAGGTAATGCAGCACAAACCTCCGTAGGATAATGAAGACCAGTTAGGAACCTTGACTTTCAACCGTTGGAAACACTTCTGGATGCAAACTGGAGTCGCAGGACTGAAGCACAAGACGACTGCAGTCAGTACATCATAGGTACGTCAGGTGACTGGATCAGACTTTGACCTTTGACCTCACCTTATAGTTTCAGCAACCTCATCCCAGTCGACGTCAGCCATGTCTTCCACATTAATGTTGTTCAAGCTGAAACAGATGAAGGTGCTGGTCACACGGTGATGAAACCTGGACACGTTCTCCACAGACACGCGTGCCGCTGCTCTTACGTCTCAATCAGCTGGATTTTGGCCTTCAGCCCTTCAGGTCCTCTGTTGAAGGTGCTGCCCTGTGCAGACAGTCTGTACTTCAGGAGGCTGAACCTAAAAAAAGCATGAAAATTCAGCTTTGTTCGCCTGAACAATTGGAGTCTGGATTGGAAAAACAGCATCTTACACTTCTGCATCAAATTGACAGCGTACCTACAACACAGGCTGATGGAATGTATTGGACCATTTATGTCATTTTAACTTTCTCTGCTCTTAGAGCGGCACTTCTGTGTTTGTAGAGCAAATGAAAATGTCCTAAAGATGATTTTGGACCAGAAAAGTGAGCAGAACATGATGCTGACCAAGTTGTTCCGCTCACTTTCAGTCAGTAACCCTTGAAGGAAAAGAATAAAAACACAGATAACCATAAATAAATGGAACACGGCCATGAGATTCACCACAGAGCTACACAGACAGATGTCCATGATGGTGAATTCATCATCATCATGCATGATGATCAGTTCCATGCATCAGTTCCATGCAGGAGCAGAATCCAGCTTTATCAGTCACTTTTTTCTTTATTCTCTTTTTTAAACTCTTGTATTTGTTTGTGTGTATTAGTATATTTTCATTATCTCTATTTTTTCACTTTTTTCTTATGACACCATTTTTTCCCCTTCTTCTTTCCAGCAGGTGGCCGGTCTCGATCCAGCTGTTTTGAATGCTGTAATCATGATGTGGTGGAGGCTGATCCTACTGGGCGTGTTAAGTGAACAGCTCAGACACACCCAATGCAAACAAAGGCTTTTCACTTCCGCTCATCTATGATCGATTTGAGCCAAGACGTTTAGTGATGTAATCGTCCTGCACAGATGACAAATCCTACTCAGCCACTGCTTCCTCCAACAAACATTAAATAGAGCCACTGCAACTACTTGTTATTCAACGTACCGAGTAACTGAGGTGTTGTAACTGATTTGGGGGTTGCAGCTCATCGTGCACGCTCAGCTACTTAACACGCCCACTGTCTCTCCCAGTGACTTTTTTTTAGGTCGGCCCAAAAAAAAACCAAACAAAAAGGCACCTGTCGCCCCCTACAGGTGTGTAAATCAGTGCGTGACAGTTGAACCTAAAGTTTGTCAGCCTACATCTCTGATAGGTCTCCTCTTTAGTATCCTCTTTATACACACATACAGTATATATACAAACACACACACACACACACACACACACCATGCTGTGCACACTACCAGCTGACAACTGACCATTTGAGGCGACACTGAGTCCACGACCTAGTCTGGACCTGTTGGCTGATGTCCTTCCATGGCAGATTATTACAGAGCTGATCTCTGCTCAGACCAGGCTCTGAAGGATTCATCTGGACCAGGTTCTCCAGGTGAGCCTTCAGCGCCTCCTTCAGCCTGGACTCCTCCTCTGTAGTCCAGGACCCCCTTCCTGCAGCTGGACACATTGACCCACACCGTCAGTAGGGATGTTCCACGTCAGATGTCGGCTGCCGTAACGGTTCGTTACCAATGGTGGCGAAGCGTTTCTCCAAAGCCCAGATGCTGCGGTCCATCTTCTGAGAGATGGTTCTCCAGTCGTTACCATGGAGACGCTGCAACTTCACCAGTGTACGAACTTCTCCTCTGAGAACCTGAAACGGAACATTCAAATCTTAAGGTTCCACATCTGGAACCCAGATGTGTTCTAACAGACGGAAAAGGGTTCCCCAGGTTGACCTCAGGCCCAGAGCAGGAGCTAGGAGGACCTAGAAGGGTTCTCCAAACACTGACCTTCCCATCTGGTTCGTGTCGTCAACAATCTTCTTGGCTCTGACGAACACCTCTCTGCACGTCCTGGGGATCCCCGCCGCTGCACAGACGGACAGTGGAGGGAGGCAGGTGGACGAAAGGAAGCTGGTGGCCCCGACATGTCGGACACCTACCGATGGTCTCCAGGAAGTGATGCTGAACTCGCAGCCTCCTAATGCTCAGGGCTTGGTCTTTATACCTCTGGGGAAAGAGAAGGTGCCTGGCTGAGCTGATGCCGGTGAGAACCAGGAAGTCTGCGATGTTTTGTCGGATTTGTTGATTCTCCTCCTCTGTGAACCGCCCTCGATGGATGCACACACCTGCAGGGAAGGTGAGAGTTAGGTGCTTCTACCAGCTGTTGGCAGGACCTCGAAGAGTTCACACCTTCTTGTTTGAAGTCTCTGAAGCGCTGCAGGTCATATCGCAGCAGCTGTTTAATCTCATGGACTGATTTCGTCCTGACATCTGGAACAAACTCCTGCAGTTCAGCCAACAAGTTCTCATCGATCCTGCTCAAAGAGGCGTCACGTTAATACTGTGCAGCTTCTACGTCACCGCGCTCGGCTTCTACTCAGACTAATAAATGAGAAGAACTCACTGATCATCTTCAGACAGCGTGGGTCTTTGAGTCCTGATGACTTCTCGACCTCCGTTGCTCGTCCTTTTTTTGGAAACTGACGAGTAGGTTTGTGTGTTGTTGGGACGCCTTTCACCCCTCGTGTTCTTTTTTTTCCTGTCCTTTTTTGTGACTCTCTGTGGTAACCTGCGTCTCCTCCTGCCCTGGTACCTCTTCCATTGGCTTCATATTCTTAGTCTGACTATGTGTCTGTATGTCATCAGCAGGAGGACTCAACTCATCTTTGTTTTTCTTCTTCTTTTTTGTCTGACTATGTGTCTGTATGTCATCAATAGGACTCAACTCGTCATCTTTGTTTTTTCTTCTTCTTCTTCTTCTTCATCTGACTATGTGTCTGTATGTCATCAACAGGACTAAACTCATCTTTGATTTTCTTCTTCTTCTTCTTCTTTGTCTGATTATGTGTATGAGTGTCATCTACAGGAGAGGACTCTCGTCCTCTTCTTTTATCACCCTCTTCTTTTTCTTCATTATGTAAGGTGTGTCCATGTCAACAGGCACAGGAGGAGACTCTTGTAAGATGGACCCCCTCTTCCTGTGAGAGGAGTTGGAGTCCCCAGGAGTTTTCATGAGTAGCTGCTGATCTGGTGGTCAAGCTGCAACCGTAGAGGAGGGTTAAGATGTTTATACATCAGGAACCTTGAGAAACAGCTTTAAAAAAAAGTCTGACAAACCACAACGATTAGTTGAGTGCAGATACCAATGATGATGGTATCAGACACCAATGATGACACTACTCTAACAACAGGAGGCCAGTGATGTGTGTACTTACAGTGTGTACTGTTTGATTTTATCCTCTGACCAGGCCCAAAACAATCAGGGATGTTTCACTCCACCTCCAGAAAATTAACCCAGGTAGATAGACGTTACATAGTTTGACGTCATGTCGATATTGACACTAAGGTTTAGTAATGTGAAACTTTTTCGTTTAAAACTAGGATTGACGGTTTACGCCATTTTCACACACTCGTCGCCGCACGTGCAGCCCGCCTCCCCCTCCTTCCTCTGTTCCCCTAAACTAGCATCAATGTAATATAATCTATATATAATAATAATCGACTAATTCACAATGACATACGTACACTAAAAACAACCTTGTAATTAAGAACGTACCTGCAAACGTAAACATTTGCTCTTCTTCGTTTTTCCTCTTCTTCTCTTGTCGGTTTTTTCTTCTACTACTTTCTAATGGACGCTCAGCGAACAGACAAAAAGTGTCTTATCGCCATCTGTTGGTAGGGAGTATTTAGAACGAACTATGATACAAAGGTTAACAACTAGTAATAAAATGAATAAATCAAACAAATAAAAACACAGAAATGTTTGTATTAACTGCGTATATTGTTTAATTAGATACACCACCCCTGAAGTTTGTCCATCCAGTATCCTTTAATGCTGAGGTCTCATCCGGCCTTCCCCATCCCTCCCACCACAGAACCCTGTTCTTCTTTCTGAAGCGCTGTGATTTATGGTCTTCAAATGTTAGAATGTCTAAGGTGAAGTTCACCACTGAGATGTAACATGAACTCACTTAGAAATCGTCTTCATCGTCAGAAGCTCATATCTTTACTAAGTTACAACAGTCACACTACAGGCTGCTGCAGAGATTACAGAGACCAGAATCACTCTTCATGACCAGGACCAGGACCTCCACTATAACCAACAACATGTTCAGGGCAAAGGCAGAGATTTTTTTGTTTCTTCTATACAGTATATGATCAACACATCAACACATCCTCAGTCATCCTCATCATCAACATCCTCATTCATCATCAACTACATCCTCAATGATCGTCCTTGTCATTGTCAGTCATCACAATGGGTTCATCTCAATGATCGTCATTGTCAGTCATCACAGTGGGTTCATCCTCATCATCAGTTGACTGGCTCTTGCTGCCTGGGTATGAACTTCCTGTGTCGCAGGTCACGGGCAACTAGAATCATATTTCAGCTCCGGGCCATCATGTTCTTCTGTTAGTGGATGACAGTCACCACGAAAATAACAAAACAGGTCACATAGTGAATGTTCAGGGTGTTGATGGGGTGTGAGGAAGATCACATATGTGTGTCAGTGACGCTCGCTGCTCATCCATCCGCCTTGACTGGACTCTCTGGACCAAACTGAAGAAAGTCTCCTGACTATCAGGACCAGAAGCAATCACATCATCCAGGTCCGGAAGGGAGCACCTTTGATCCTCCATCCTATCAGACTGGAGACAAGCAGGTGAGGACAAACCTGTCAGAGCAGCTGGAAACTTCTATATGCTGTATATGCTGAGATAACATGCTGTCTACTGCTGGTTTTGTCTTTCGCTACTGTTTGTGCTGTGCACATCCCAGCAGAGATGATGGATTTCATACAGTTGGCTTTGAGAAACATTCAGCATCTGATATATATTTTTTTCTTTTGTCAGAAAGCATCTGATATTAGAAGTAAAAGAAAAAGCCACCATCTGAAAGTAATAGTCCCCTCTGAAAAATATGGGATTTTATTCAGTTGAACACTTTCCAAAAGCTGTCACATTCATTTCACAATAAAGGCCAATAAATGGACAATGGATGAATGGCCACTGATCTCCTGAGCCAAGGATTGTGGTTTCGAGTCCCATCAAGGGCTTTTCAGAGCAGAGTGGAGCAGTGGAAGCGTGCTGGGCCCATAACCCTGAGATTGGTGGCTTGAAACCATCCTCTGCTAGGAATTCTTAAGACTTCTCAAAGCCCCAAACAGGTCCTTGAGGCCTGCCTGTCCTAGATCTATCTGTGGAGGCTATGGATGTTTATTAATGTGACAACTTTCCATGAACGGTCATATCTTCCCATGTATTGTTTGACATATACTATTAGCAGTTTAGCAAAAATGAATGTTCATGAAGAAACCTTAGTGATCTCCTGAGCCAGGGATTGTGGGTTTGAGTCCCATGCACAGTATTTCAGAGCAGAGTGGCGCAGCGGAAGCGTGCTGGGCCCATAACCCAGAGGTCGATGGATCAAAACCATCCTCTGCTAGCAGGGTTTAACTATTGGGGTTTGATACTCACAGAGGATCACGAAGCAGGTTTTTAGTGAGATAAGTTCAGGGTGAACCCTGGGTTTTCTGTACGGCGGGAATCTTTCGGGCTAACGTGTTACATTTCATGGGTGATCGATAATATGAGAGGTACTCATTCTCACGCCCTGTACATCTGTCACATTCTGGAGCCATCTATTGCCCGTCGGCCCTGACTGTACAACAGGCCGTATGCACTGCCCTGCGGTTCGTTGCCACAGGCCGTTTCTTTTATTCTGTGGGAGATGTGGAAACACCATCTGCTGGTGGTCCACAAGTCTCCTCTTCCCTCACTAATTTAAAAGACGAGTTCATCGTCTTCCTGAGCAACGGAAATGGTCAACGAGTGTTCATTCAGAATAAACAAGGCACCGATCTCCTGAGCCAAGGATTGTGGGTTTGAGTCCCCGCAAGGGTGGCTCAGAGCAGAGTGGCGCAGCGGAAGCGTGCTGGGCCCATAACCCAGAGGTCGATGGATTGAAACCATCCTCTGCTAAGGTTTTAAACATTGGGGTTTGAGGGTCTGTT
Source organism: Lampetra planeri (assembly GCF_965212315.1). NCBI lineage: Eukaryota > Metazoa > Chordata > Hyperoartia > Petromyzontiformes > Petromyzontidae > Lampetra > Lampetra planeri. The sequence goes on from NW_027615601.1 coordinate 6,535, forward strand.
GTGTCACATGGCTATTGACTCTAAGAAACATCTGAAAGTAATAGTCCCCTCTGAAAATTAGGGGATTTTATACACATGACCACTTTCCAACAACTGTTACATTCATTTCAAATAAAGTGGAGGTACTTGATAGATTCCCTTCTTTGGCCCATAACTCAGAGGTCAATGGATTGAAACCATCCTCTGCTAGAAATCTTCAAGATGCTGTGGAGATGGTCAATAAGTGCTCAATAAGAAGTACGAATGGCCAGTGGACAAGCAACTGATCTCCTGAGCCAAGGATTGTGGGTTTGAGCCCATCCAGGGTACTTCAGAGCAGAGTGGCGCAGCGGAAGCGTGCTGGGCCCATAACCCAGAGGTCGATGGATCGAAACCATCCTCTGCTAGCAGTTTTTAACTATTGGGGTTTGATACTCATAGAGGATCACGAAGCAGGTTTTTAGTGAGATAAGTTCAGGGTTAACCCTGAGTTTTCTACATGTGGCTAAGCAATGAAAATGGTCAACGAGTGTACGTTCAGAATAAACAAGGCACCGATCTCCTGAGCCAGGGATTGAGGGTTTGAGTCCCAGCTGGGGCGTTACAGAGCAGAGTGGCGCAGCGGAAGCGTGCTGGGCCCATAACCCAGAGGTCGATGGATCGAAACCATCCTCTGCTAAGGGTTGAAACACTGGGGTTTGAGGGTCTGGTGTGTCACATGGCTATTGGCTCTAGGAAACATCTGAAAGTAATAGTCCCCTCTGAAAATTATGGGATTTCATACACATGACCACTTTCCAACAACTGTTAAATTCATTTCAAATAAAGCGGAGGTACTTGATAGATTCCCTTCTTTGGTCCATAATCTAGAAGTCAATGGATTGAAACCATCCTCTGCTAGAAATCTTCAAGATGCTGTGGAGATGGTCAATAAGGGCTCAATAAGAAGTACGAATGGCCAGTGGACAAGCAACTGATCTCCTGAGCCAAGGATTGTGGGTTTGAGCCCATCCAGGGTACTCCAGAGCAGAGTGGCGCAGCGGAAGCGTGCTGGGCCCATAACCCAGAGGTCGATGGATCGAAACCATCCTCTGCTAGCAGGGTTTAACTATTGGGGTTTGATACTCACAGAGGATCACGAAGCAGGTTTTTAGTGAGATGAGTTCAGGGTTAACCCTGAGTTTTCTACATGTGGCTAAGCAATGAAAATGGTCAACGAGTGTTCATTCATAATAAACAAGGCACCGATCTCCTGAGCCAGGGATTGAGGGTGTGAGTCCCACCTGGGGTGTTACAGAGCAGAGTGGCGCAGCGGAAGCGTGCTGGGCCCATAACCCAGAGGTCGATGGATCGAAACCGTCCTCTGCTAGCAGGGTTTAACTATTGGGGTTTGATACTCATAGAGGATCACGAAGCAGGTTTTTAGTGAGATAAGTTCAGTGTTAACCCTGAGTTTTCTACATGTGGCCAAGCAATGGAAATGGTCAACAGTTTTCTGTATGACAAAGCTGGATTTCTTTTTATCTAGACCTGTCTCCATGGTAATATACTCTGAACGACTATGCTGCTCCAGAGCAAGGTAACTGTCAGGATTGAATCAGGTCCTATAAACAGCACCACCCACTGGACAATCAGATGTCCAGAAAAAACAATGTCCTGCCCATTCGTCCACGTAAGACGAGTGGTGAGGAGAGAGTTATGACGTGAATCTTCTGGGAAATGGTCAATGAGTGTTCATGAAGAATGAACAAGCTGAGGATTGAGCTGAGGATTGAGGGTTTGACTGATGATTTTTTGGTTAGCCCACATGCAGGCTCCTCCGAAGCAGAGTGGCGCAGCGGAAGCGTGCTGGGCCCATAACCCAGAGGTCGATGGATCGAAACCATCCTCTGCTAAGGGTTGGAACACTGGGGTTTGGGGGTCTGGTGTGGCACGTGACTATTGGCTCTAAGAAACGTCTGAAAGTAATAGTCCCCTCTAAAAATTATGGGTTTTTATACACATGACCACTTTCCAACAACTGTTACATTCATTTCAAATAAAGCGAAGGTACTTGATAGATTCCCTTCTTTGGCCCACAATCTAGAAGTCAATGGATTGAAACCATCCTCTGCTAGAAATCTTCAAGATGCTGTGGAGATGGTCAATAAGTGCTCAATAAGAAGTACGAATGGCCAGTGGACAAGCAACTGATCTCCTGAGCCAAGGATTGTGGGTTTGAGCCCATCCGGGGTACTTCAGAGCAGAGTGGCGCAGCGGAAGCGTGCTGGGCCCATAACCCAGAGGTCGATGGATCGAAACCATCCTCTGCTAGGAGGGTTTAACTCTTGGGGTTTGATACTCATAGAGGATCACGAAGCAGGTTTTTAGTGAGATAAGTTCAGTGTTAACCCTGGGTTTTCTGTACGGCGGGAATCTTTCGGGCTAACGTGTTACATTTCATGGGTGATCGATAATATGAGAGGTACTGATTCTCACGCCCTGTACATCTGTCACATTCTGGAGCCATCTATTGCCCGTTGGCCCTGACTGTACAACAGGTGGTATGCACTGCCCTGCGGTTCGTTGCCACAGGCCATTTCTTTTATTCTGTGGGAGATGTGGAAACACCATCTGCTGGTGGTCCACAAGTCTCCTCTTCCCTCACTAATTTAAAAGACGAGTTCATCGTCTTCCTGAGCAACGGAAATGGTCAACGAGTGTTCATTCAGAATAAACAAGGCACCGATCTCCTGAGCCAAGGATTGTGGGTAAGAAACATCTGAAAGTAATAGTCCCCTCTGAAAATTAGGGGATTTTATACACATGACCACTTTCCAACAACTGTTACATTCATTTCAAATAAAGCGGAGGTATTTGATAGATTCCCTTCTTTGGCCCATAACTCAGAGGTCAATGGATGGAAATCCATCCTCTGCTAGAAATCTTCAAGATGCTGTGGAGATGGTCAATAAGTGCTCAATAAGAAGTACGAATGGCCAGTGGACAAGCAACTGATCTCCTGAGCCAAGGATTGTGGGTTTGAGCCCATCCAGAGTACTTCAGAGCAGAGTGGCGCAGCGGAAGCGTGCTGGGCCCATAACCCAGAGGTCGATGGATCGAAACCATCCTCTGCTAGCAAGTTTTAACTATTGGGGTTTGATACTCATAGAGGATCACGAAGCAGGTTTTTAGTGAGATAAGTTCAGGGTTAACCCTGAGTTTTCTACATGTGGCCAAGCAATGAAAATGGTCAACGAGTGTTCATTCATAATAAACAAGGCACCGATCTCCTGAGCCAGGGATTGAGGGTTTGAGTCCCAGCTGGGGCTTTACAGACAGAGTGGCGCAGCGGGAGCGTGCTGGGCCCATAACCCAGAGGTCGATGGATCGAAACCATCCTCTGCTAAGGGTTGAAACACTGGGGTTTGAGGGTCTGGTGTGTCACATGACTATTGGCTCTAGGAAACATCTGAAAGTAATAGTCCCCTCGGAAAATTATGGGATTTCATACACATGACAACTTTCCAACAACTATTAAATTCATTTCAAATAAAGCGGAGGTACTTAATAGATTCCCTTCTTTGGCCCATAACCCAGAGGTCAAAGGATGTAAACCATTGTTTCTTTTATTTTGTGGGAGATGTGGAAACACCATCTGCTGGTGGTCCACCAAGTCTCCTCTTCCCTCACTAATTTAAAAGACGAGTTCATCGTCTTCCTGAGCCACTTTCCCATACATGTGTCTCAGCAATGGAAATGGTCAACGATTGTTCATCAAGAATGAACAAGGCACCGATCTCCAGAGCCAGGGATTGAGGGTTTGAGTCCCACCTGGGGTGTTACAGAGCAGAGTGGCGCAGCGGAAGCGTGCTGGGCCCATAACCCAGAGGTCGATGGATCGAAACCATCTTCTGCTAGGACGGTTTAACTATTGGGGTTTGATACTCATAGAGGATCACGAAGCAGGTTTTTAGTGAGATAAGTTCAGGGTGAACCCTGGGTTTTCTGTACGGTGGGAATCTTTTGGGCTAACTTGTTACATTTCACGGGCGATCGATAATATGAGAGGTACTGATTCTCACGCCCTGGACTTCTGTACATCTGTCAGATTCTGGAGTCATCTATTGCCCGTTGGCCCTGACTGTACAACAGGCAGTATGCATTGCCCTGCGGTTCGTTGCCACAGGCCGTTTCTTTTATTCTGTGGGAGATGTGGAAACCATCTGCCAGTGGTCCACAAGTCTCCTCTTCCCTCACTAATTTAGAAGACGAGTTCATCGTCTTCCTGAGCAATGGAAATGGTCAACGAGTGTTCATTCAGAATAAACAAGGCACCAATCTCCTGAGCCAGGGATTGAGGGTTTGAGTCCCAGCAAGGGTGGCTCAGAGCAGGGTGGCGCAGTGGAAGCGTGCTGGGCCCATAACCCAGAGGTCGATGGATCGACACCATCCTCTGCTAGAACTCTTGAAGTTCAGATCATTTCTCAAAGCCCCAGTCTTTAAACTGCCTCTTGTCATCACTTCAGATGTCACCCTGCTCTGACGTGAAGTCAGGATTGGACACCCCTGAAAATCATGGGATTTTGTAACTCTTGATTTCTATTGCTGGTCCATCCCAAAAAAGCCTAGATTCTAAAGCACATCGATACTGAGGGACAGAAAGGTGAGACTGCTGAGTAGGACAGACAACAGGATGAACATAGACAGACATGAGTCCTAGGTGTCTTTAGATCCAGTGCTTTAAAGATGAAAATAACCCGACTTTTTTGTTTTTGTATACCTGTGTGTTCTGTGTGTGTCAGTGTGAATCTTGTTCTATGACCCATTTTAAAGTACCTGGTGCTGAATCAGCATGTAGTAGAAGTCCAAACCGGGCTGTGCCAGCTGATCAGAGCTGCAGGCCCCACACATTGCAGCTGGTTCGGGCAGCAGGGTGAAGCTGGCTCTCTGGTCGTCCAGTCTCTGACTCTGGGACTCCATAATCAGGTCGAACAGGGCCTCTGGCTCCTCCTGCTGACTGCCCCTGCGCTACAGCAGCGAAAGAGGGACTGTCATGGGCCATGATGGGCAATCTCAGATTTCATATTCTGTTTGTGAAAGAAAGAGGTGAACTGGCTCTCTGATTTTCAGTTTCAGACTGATTTCAGAGGTGGAGCTAATGGTGTGTTCCACTTGTAGTCGGAATTTGGAATTTATTTTCCGAGCTGCAGACAGGGAGCGGAACGCCTCCCCAACCACGGAAATCTGACTCAGACATCAGACACAGTATTATCTGTCAGTATGAACTGGACTTTCACTGTTTTTGTAGCAATTCAGTCTTTTTTTTCATTTCAATGACCCAAGTGTTGATGACGTTTCGATGACTTGATGGAATACCACATAATATGTCATTTATCAACTAACAACTAGGACACAGAGGTACACTGCAGGTGGAATGTCCCGTTGGTGGGTACCGTGCATATATTAGCTGGTAATCTTGCTGCTCTGTCAGCCATACTGCTTTTGACCCACAACAACCATTAATGTTTGACAGAACCACTTGGTGGCCAGGTAGAGTGGCTGCACTCCTCCAAACGACACAAGAGGAAGTCAGATAGAACTCTGTTTTGTCCAGTGTCACCTTCTAACCCATTCTAATCGACAGAATCACATCTAAGAGCTGTTTCCACCAGATCACATCAGTTCATGTGTGAGTGGCTGCACTGACCTGTGAATGGGACTGGAGCTCTGACAGTTTTTTTATGTAAAATACCTGGTTAAATGCAGGAATTTAACCAGGTAGTACACGTTGAGATCGACATCTCATTCACAAGTGTGACCTGGCCAAGAGACCATTAACGCACGTCACGACAGACAACAAGATTTGATCAGACCACACAGACCATACGGAAACACACCTTCCTTCTAAAAGCTGTGGGTCTGGTTCTGGAGCTCAGAGTGGTGCTGAAACTCTGACCCCGTGGCCTACTGGAACTGGAGTCAGAAACAGGAGTGGGATTCACAAAGCCTCCGAGGCTCCTGAGGGCCCTGAGGGCGGGGCTGGATGATGGTGTCCCATTGCTGCATGCAGACTGTGGACCGTGGTGTCCCAGCCTGACGGTATGTTGGGGCGGCAGGGACGTGATCCTACCATTCTGATGAGGTGTGGGAGGCGTGGAGGTGAGAGGAGAACCTGAGAGATTTTTGTTGGCCATGATGCAGCTGAGGAGGTGTTGGTGGGGGTTATCATTGGCAGGAGGGGCTAAACCTGGACACAAAAACAGAAAGGGAGACAAGATTTAATAAAATGGCAACAAATTGTCTGCTTCCGCAGCATGTCAGTAGTCCCAAGGATCAAGATGTAAAACATCCTCTCACAGAAGCAGATTCAGATGAGACATGTGAATGGAACACAAATAGAAGAGGGAAATTAAGAATTCAACTAGTTCACAGTGAGATTTAGTTGAAAACACACTCACACACACACACATTAACCCCTGTACAGCTGCATTCAGTAAAGGGCACCTTTAACTACACCTATTGATAGAAACACAGACCTGCAGATGCATCCGAACAGACTGAATGAGAGCACCCAGTAAAACAAGTTTGTTGGAGAAACGTTTGTTTGAATTTAAGATTTAAGGTTAAATCATCAACGTTTTGTAGGTTCAGTCAGATGCAAAGTTTGTTACTTTACCTCCATTACAGAACCGTCTGTCTGCTATCAGGCAGCCGTGTTGTCGCCTCTGATTCTTCTTCTACTTCAGTACCTCTTCTCTGCTCTACAGGGAATGAACTCTGTCGCCTTGTCCACACACATACACACACAGACACACAGACACACACACACACACACACATACACACACACAGACTCACAATTAAAGAAAGAGAGGGGCCACAAACCCCCCCATGTACTTACATCACAGTTGCCATAGCAACCAAAGAGAGACATCCAAATCCTGCCCTACACAAAAAACACAGGCGCGTGCATACATACATGCACGCACGCACACAAACACACACACATTCCTGCATTATTGTTGAGATCCATTCAGTCAAATGCTCTCCTCTTTGTGGGCCCCAAACACAACACACACACACACACACACACACACACACACATACACACACACACACACACACACACACACACACACACACACACACAGAATCCTGTCTAGCAATCAAAGTGAGGATATTCATTGACATAATGATTTTACATCTGTGTGTCTAAGTTGAACCTGAGCCTAAACCCAGTTCTTCCTTGGGCCAAGTCAAGTCCCATTAAGTGCCATTTACCATTTATAGTCAGAACCAGCCAAAATGTCCTCACTTGGTTGGTAAAAACTAAAACCGGTTCTCACAAAGATTGCTGTGCAAACAGACATGCTCTCTCTCTCTCTCTCACACACACACACACACACACACAAACACACAGAGACACACCCTCTTCTCCATTAGATAATATTGTCCCATTTTCTAACATGTTAGGAATAATTTCAAATTTAGCTATAAAATCAATAAAGAACACTTCAAGAATCTTCATGCTGATTCATGGTGGAGAAAAAGAAAGATGTAATTGGAACACATTTGCTGATGAAGAGGGAACAGTATAGTGGAGTAAATGGAAAGTATATGTAATTTATGTATATGTACTTTTATGTATATGTATATATGTAGTATATGTATGGTATATGGACAGAGGGCCACAGTGACATCCTAGTACAGAAGTTGCAGATCGGATCAGTGATGCTCCTTCCCTGATCACATGTAAGTAACGTTTGCTGCCTCAGGTCTGTATCATGTGAAGAAGAAATGATGTAGGTCGTACTAAGGATCGGTCTGCAAACCCTGCACCTCGAGTGTGAATGCTAATAGTGTAACTGTTTGTGTTAACTGTGTCAGGTTAACTCATCAGCTCAGGCTGTTTCTTCATGTGCGACTGTCAACTGGATCACAGCGGACTGTGATTAACGACCCAAAAAACATTGGATCATATTCAGTACAGGCCAAGTTTGGACACACCTTCTCATTCAATGCGTTTCCTTTACTTTCATGACCTTCAGTTCTTCAAGTCATGACGGCCACACGTTTCTCCTACTTCGCTGACTGGTTCTTGTCATAATATGAATGAACAGTTGTCCAGTTGGGCTGTCGGCTGTGGACCAACCTGACTTCAGCACAACACAACTGATGGTCCCGACCCCATTAATAAGGCAAAAAATTCCACTAATCCAGACAAGGCACCAGTGAAAACCATTTCAGGTGACGACGTCATGAAAGTCACTGTGAGAACACCATCGGTTTGCAGCTCTATCAAAAAAGTAAAAGGTGGCCCCTTTGAGAAATATAAAATATTAGACATATTTAGAGTTATTTCACACTTTTTTGTTAAGTACATAATTTCATGTGTGTTCAGTGAAGTGTTAGTTTTGATGCCTTCAGTGAGAGTCTACAATGAAAATAAAGGAGACACATTGAATGAGAAGGTGTGTCCAAACGTTTGGCCTGTACTGTATATCATATTAGATTCAATTTCCTAGGCACCGTCTTAATCCCTTGGGAACGTTTTGTCAGGAAATTCACAATGTTAAAAATGGGTGTGATATGGTTTATTTACGATCTGATGCCTAGTTTTCAAATTGAGACTTTTTCTCCTCAGAGAAATTTGTAGTTTTTAAAAGTTCAATACTTATGCATTGATGTGAAACTAAAGCGTGCCGGGATCTGGTTGAGAGGCAGCTGGTGAGTCCAGCCAGTGGTTGTGAAGATTTAATTTATCATAAATATCTTGACTCAGAGTCTAGATAAGTGGAAGATGAGGTCCTGTGTTAGTGGACAGGAATCAGACCATTTACCACCTTTACCTAAGAGAATACAATTATTGTGAAAAGGTATGTTTAGTCTGTGGTGACAAGTTTTCCTTTAAAGGTAGAGGGTATTTTGAGACTGTCAGACACTGAGGATCATGGGTAATCAGGCTTCTTATCACAGCAAAGAATGTTAATGACCATCAGACTGTCTGTGACGTCTGCTGAGGACAGAGACACGGACCTAAACCTGAGACAAACAGAAAAGACAAAGATACATGTCTGTCTTCACTCCCTCAGCATGTGATGTGGACCTGTAAATGGTGGATGTAACCCTCATCACAGCGGCAGGATGCTGATGTTCTGGACACTTGTGTCTCTTATCTCGTTTCTATTCCAGGTTTCTTCCTTCTTTGGTCAGCGGCCGTCTCCCTCTCCCTCCCCCCGTCACTCGTCCTGCCTCACTCTACCCCCCCCTCCGGTGGGTATAAAACAATCCTCCATCGTCTGCCTGACACTTCGCACAATGGCTCCGAAGAAGGTCGAACCAAAGAAGACAGAGGTGAAGAAGCCCGAGGTGAAGAAGGAGGAGCCCGCTGCTCCACCCAAACCAGCAGAGCCTGAGTCCAAGCCACCGGAGGTGGACCTGAAGAGCATCGTGGTGGAGTTCACCGCAGAGCAGATCGAAGAGTTCCGTGACGCCTTCACGCTGTTCGATGAGACACCTACAGGAGAGATGAAGATCACCTACGCCCAGTGTGGTGACGTGATGCGCGCGCTCGGACACAACCCGACCAACGACGAGGTACTGAAGCTGCTGGGGAGGCCGAAGGCGGAGGAGATGAACAGCAAGCTGGTGGACTTCGACAGCTTCCTGCCCATGCTGCAGCACGTGGCGCGTTCCAAAGAGCAGGGCAACTTTGAGGACTTTGTGGAGGGTCTGAGGGTCTTCGACAAGGAGGGGAACGGCACAGTGATGGGGGCAGAGCTCCGCCACGTCCTCGCCACTCTGGGAGAGAAGATGACGGAGGACGAAGTGGACAGGGCTGATGGTCGGACAGGAGGACGCCAATGGACTGATCAACTATACAGAGTTTGTTAAACACATCCTGGCCGGCTAAGACACAGGAAAGCACTGAATATCTGAGCGTCACTGTTTGCTCTCCAATAAAAACCCCTTTACTGCTCATCCTGAACGCCTCATCCATTCATCCATCAATCAGTCAGGGCTGATGCCTGTAGTTTAGTTCACCATTTAATTCCATTGAGTTGAGATAGTGACTTATCAAAAAAGCTTCAAAAGAATGAGTGAATGAATGTTAGTCGTCGTCAAGCTGTTTCCAGTTATTGTGCACACTACACATGCTGAACAATAAAGACACTCTGCTTGATTTTATTTATTTTAACATGAAACTAAAGCCAAGGAATACAGGTGAAAACAAAGAAACATTGTTATACAGAATTATGGCTAAAATAGAACTAAAAACATTCAATACATATTTACTGGACAATATACAAGTAAACTAAAGGATACAGTATGTATATCTGAGAATGGAAGTATTATGTGAAATGAGTAGATAAAGATTGATTTGCATTTGTTTGGGACATTTATTCCTGTAACCGAGCAGCAACTAATGGGACATTGATGTAACAACCTGACGGAGGATTTCTTGAGAACGATGCTCTGGTACAGTGTAACGTAGCAGACACGGTGCGAAATACCCATCAATATTCAGGGGGGGCCCCATCTCCCAATTGTTGCGCAATGCCAATCTACATTTTCTCAATATACAACATTACAATAAGCCAAGACAATCAGTCTATAGCCCAGTTGACAGACAAACACACACACACTTTTGGATGCACATTGTTTTATAACGAGGAGTGAAAAAGTTGTGCATTACAATGCAGAAACTAATTGACAAGAAATAAAAGCCAATAATCAAATGGCACCAAACTGGTGACAGTATCTGACCATCCATCTATAGACAGGTACATCATTGAGCATAATTCACAAAACATTTTTGTGACGGGCCATCCAGCGGATGCTGATGCAGATTGCTCAGGCCAAACATCCCCACGGCGGGTGCAGGCTGATAACCTCTGACCTTAATTTAAACTAGACCCAAATATGCCTTGTCTCGACAAGGCATATTTGTTCCACCAACAGGAGTGAAGACGGGCTGTCTTTGTGCAACCTAGCTCGCACGTCTTGCTGTCCGTGTTATTAACTGCGTTCACACACAGCTGACGTGCAGAGATACGTGCGACTTGCGACACAAATTCTTTCCTATGTTTTCCCTGGTGCAGAGCACTGTAATTTCCTGTCCTGAAACTGCTCCATGGCCTCCCTGGTTGGTTCTCCAAGCGCTTTCGCAACGCTGTGTACTTCTGGTTCGCCATGCTCCTGGCCAAAACCACTTGTCAAGAGCTTTGAGCATAAGGACCAAATTTGACTCTGGTAATCGCTGTAATCGGGTGCCGGCCCCCCCAACCCCACTTTCGTAGAAGCAGATCACAACAGACGCAACATGTTGACACTGGATAGTGCCAGACTGCTGGAATCTACTTCTGAAGGCAGCTCGATTACAAACTGGAGAACAGTCACATTTAAATTCAAAATGGAAGAAAAGTATGCACAGCAGTGTGTTTATACTGATGTAGATTTACCCCTTTAGATTTGTTAATGTAAGCAAATTCCATATTTGCATTCTGCCACCATATTGAAATCCGTATTTTCGGTTTAGGTCTTGTGACAATATCAGTCTGCCATGGCTGACTTAATGGGGGTTAGGTTTCATTTATTTCTTGCATGGTGGCTTTAACATTCAACACTACAGGTAAATATGTCATTCAGGTTTATGACTGAACAAGCACAAGTTTAGTTTCACACTGTCCAGTCCAAGCCACATGAATTTAATTCATACTTTCATTACTGTGTAAACAATTTTTTGGAATCAAATAATCACTTTTTTTAATGCTGAAGACAGTGGCTCCTCAAGTTCTACTTCAACACCTGCACTCTGACAACAGACTTCAGACACAAAAAAAAGCTGGAAAATGCAGACCGTTTATTTAAAAACACGAGGGGCCATGAGTCAGTCCAAAGAAGATACAGCCTCCTACAAAGACAAGTCAGACTGGTCATTTCTGGGCACAGAGACGACGCATGTTTTGGGTAAGTCTACCTCTGGCTTGTTTGTGTCTGCAGGTGAAGTCTCTGCGCCAGCGGCGGTCACCGTGTTCTCCAGGTCGGTCAGACTCGTGTCCTTCACTGATGTAGGGTTACCTCTCCTAGAAGATGGACAGAAGACGCTACCTCCGAGGTTTTTTTTAACACAAGACATGACTTCAATGAGAGCTCCTCAGATGAAGCCAAACGATCTTCATCACCTTTGTGGCTGACTACAGGAAGTGTTGGCAAGTAAGTACAATTGTGTCAGTAACATGGAACTATTACAAAACAAACTAATAGGTTGCATTACATAATAGCAGTAAGTAAATATTCATGACCACAATTTGAACTGCAGCTGCAAGTTTGATGTAATTATTTATATTACTTTGGAAAAGTTATACTAAACTTTCACAGCACTGATTTCAGTAAAGAGTGGTTTCTAAAGACATCCAACCTTGTGTTGGCACTTTTTTTCCTCTTGACCACCACCACCATAACAGCAATGACCACCACTCCTGCACAGAGGCCAGCGGCACCAAACACAAAGGGGTTCTGCATGGTCTTCAGGAGACCGTCCTGGCAGGAGTCACCGCTGTAGCCCAGTGAACATGCGCACGCCATGTCCCCGTTGACCTCCACGCACTGCCCCTGCCACTGCAGCGTCTCTGGCTGCACTGGGCGTCCAGGTTCAACATCTGGCTGCTGCCATTCAGGGTGGAGTTGAAGCCAGTGGCTTTCGTAAGGGGGGAGGGCGAAGGAGGAGAGCTGTGGGACTGGGTGGGAGCAGGTACCTTGACTTCTGACCACTGCTTCACACTGACACCTGTGAAGGTACAGTGTGTTACTTTAACCCTTGCCAGGCTGAGTATATTCTAGAAGCTTTGAAGGAACTTGTAAAGATCACAATAGACAAGTGTTTACTATCAAAACACTCAAACTGAGCTCAGATACACTGATGTTCATGTAGAAAGATGAAAACGGAACAATTTGGAACTGGACTGTTTTACTCATGTGAACAAATTGCTTCGGTGTCACAGAAGTAGTGGAATATGAATAAAACATTAGATACGTGTGGGAAAACGTGTCTTAAAGGAAATTGGTCATGTTTGAGTCATTCTATGTTCAGATTCTGCTGAATCATGAGTAATACTATCAAACTTCATGAGATGTGTGAATCTCTGGCTAATGATTTTCTGGGATGAACTAGGTGAAAGTGAAATGAGCTGCGGCTGACAGGGAGGGGGGTGTTCTCAGTGATTAGTTTGACAAAAAAATTCACACGCCGAGACAGAGTGACCCCTTGAATTACTCTCTAATGGCCTTTCAGCTGTGAACCACTGAGAATATCAACAAATTTGACTCGGAATGTGGAGTCTCCTGAATTCCGCGACATCCGAATATAACAGATGTTCACAGAAACACGGTGGTGTGTCTGGACTTCAGAGGCGTATGCATATTCTACCTGTAGATTGTACATTTTTTCTAAGATGAAAATTGAATTAATTTTTCATTCGATGTAATCAGGGAAACAAAACCCTTACTCAACTGACCGTCCCTGAATAAATACATTCAAGCGAATGCAAAACTATTTTCTTTCACAAGGTCGCATGAACACTCACAGTTCTCATCCGAATGGTCGGAGCAGTCCGGTTGTCCGTTACAGAACTTCTCCACAGACTGACAGGAGTTATGATCCAGACACGGCCTGCTGCCGACCGGACAGCGCTGCTCTGGGCTGCAGTGGGTTATGTTCACGGCGACGTGATCATGGGCACACCTGCACGTCCGGCCCCCTGGGGTGGCGAGGCACAAATTGCTGGCAGTTGCCGTTGTTGACTGAGCACTGGTTGGAACCTGCTCCAAAGCCAGATAACATTTCACCCGCTAGTCACATCAACAGGGACATGATTGTCTCAGTTCTGGGGCTCGTTCCAGAAAGCAGGTTGAGTGAAAATGTGTGGTTCGTTAATTTTGAAATCTGCAGAATTCAGAACTGAAACACAGATTTTTCACTGAACCTGTGGAACGAGGCCTCTGGGGGTTGGTTTTATACAGACCAGTTTGGCTTGATTTGGTGAACGCCTTTAAACTGATGACTTCTGTGCCGGCCTCGAACCAAAATCGATTCTGTTGCTGCTCATCTCTGTACCAGAGCCTGGTCTTGTCTGAGTAGGAAAAAAAAAAAGATCAATTGGGAAATTTATGTCGTGGAATCGAGTGAAGTACTCATGTTTGATGAAAACAGTGCCACCGCTAGTTTTTTAAACTAGTGGCAGAGGCTGTTTTATGCCTACCGCTAACCGTCATCCAGAGCAACATGTCGTCACTTAGGGCCACAGCCGCCAAGCCGTTGTCGGCCTTCAGCTCCTTGTATCCAGAGCCATCGAGCTGGACGGAACCGATCACATTCAAACCTGGGAACATTCACGTTTGAAACAAAATCACAAACACGGTTCAAGGCTGAATACTACTGGAGCAGTACTTGGCACACACTGCTCAGAAACACTAACTTGTGTCAGCCCAGTGTATCGTCTCCCCGTTATTGGAGAAGACCAGGGACGACGGCTGGACAGAATCCTTCCACACCACGCGTCTGTCAGCGCCATCCATGTTGGCGCACTCCACAGTTGCCACGGTACCCGTTCCCTGCGGACCCAGATTGCTGAAACACACTCTTCCACTGGGAGGGTGGAGGGCGATGGACTTGACTCTGCCGATGCCTTCCTTTATCAGAACAGCAGAAAAGCCTGCCGTGATAGAGGTGACCTGCAGGCGCGGCTGCTTGTTGCTGCTCCAGTAGATGCTGAGCGTCACCCAGTCCAGGGCCATCGCAGTGATGGTATCATCCAGGAGTTTGAGGAGCTGCCCCTGTGAGGCCAAGTCCAAGTCCGTCAGCTTGAAGGAACTGAGGGAATTGGTGCCGTCGTCCGTCAAGTAGAGCGTGTGGTCACGTAGGCTGTAGTCCATGATGGCCGCTTCGTTGACACTGGGCACCTGCAGAGCCAGGTGCTCTGGCCAGCCCTCCAGCTCAGCTGCTGCGTGGCGCGCCTGCAGGTAAATCTGCACACATGGACATGAACCATGAGCAAAACTACAACTTCTTGGACTGTCAGTGAATGCAACGTGTTTCATTTAACCCTTTGTTGGAATTCAACAACTTCTTGGACTGTCAGTGAATGCAACGTGTTTCATTTAACCCTTTGTTGGAATTCAAATCATTTACTATCTCCACCTTTGAGAGGTGGACTGGGGGCTGTTGCAAGACTATCCTTCAAAAAAAAAAACATTTTACATTTTTGTAATACCAGGTCAGTGAAGTGACTAAAGGTTCCAGCCCATTTCTTAGAAAAGTAACAGTCAAGTGAAGGTCGCTGAAGAACCAAGGATATTGGCAAATACAATTGTAAATGAATTAGTAGAAATTGTATTTAGAAATAAAGCATTCACCTATCAAAATATATTGTATGTGATATGAAAAAGGAAATATTGCTGTTTGGACAGTTATGATCATTTGTGGGCTGGAACTGACTGCTGATCAGGAAATAGTACGGCAAAATAATCCTACAAAGCTGTTTTACCAAAAAAAAAACAAATTTTGTTCAGATCACACTGGTAGTTATGAATCCTTTTACTAATTATTTGCATCTTATTGGCAACAATGGTCAATCTGATCTTCCTCAGTGTGTCTAACTGTTGCGTTAAAGGAAATTAGAACAAATGAAATTTATAGTAAAAAAAAAAAAAAAAAAAAAAAAATGAACCGAGAACCTGAGTGACAGTGGAAGGGGACAGTATCAGCAGGAATGCAGAGTTGACCAAGCTGGAGCAAGTCAGACCATCTTCTGCCAGTAAGAGACCAGAGGGACATTTGCACACAGCTTTGGGCCCCCGGGGCCAAAACGCACAGATGGGAACAGGCCATGGTCTCGCAGGGGCTCTCAGCGCTCAGCTGGGACATTGGGTGGATGATCTACAGCAGACACACATGAATACGTAGGGGGTCAAAGCTGCAGGCTGCCACTGCAGCAAACAGTACACACAGTACAGCAGTGAGCAGTCCGGCGTGTGTTTGTGTTGGACTTGCCTTCACACCCAAACGGTTGCCTCGGACGCTTCAACAGAACGTGGTAGTTTTTTCCAGTGACCTTGTGTGCAGCCTGCACAACTCGCCTCTTTGCGTTCAGACCAGTAGAGAAGGTTATTGAACACCGCCAGGGAGAATGGGTTGGGTGGTCTCCTTCATCTGTAGGATCTGAAACAGACCAAAGGAGTTTTCTGATCTTAGTGTATTTCTCCTCCATTTATTGATCTTCAGGGACTCTGATCAAACTAGAGTCAAACTTGTCCTTCACGACAATGGAAATGTGCAACGTTGGGTTTTACAAATACAACTGAACTTGTGGTGGAAGTACAGGTGTACAGGCCTGTTTTTTGTCTGACGAACGTAGTGTAGACCCACCTCTGGAAAGACCTCAACTCAAGAGGGCGCCACCAACGGGTGGCATATCAAAACATCACCACTGGATGGTGCTGTGACCAATCAGAGCAACGAATAATGTGACGTCAGAGAAACGAGTCAAATGGAAATTATCCTGTGCTGGTCTTTGGTGTGAACGGTAAAGGAGATGGACGTTTCAAAGATGACTCAAACAGCCGCTTTCCAGCAGCGGCCATCTTTGTTGGCTGTGGTCATCCTGTTAAGCCCCGCCCACAGGACTACAGCTAATTTGACGGTACGTCTGGAGGCTGTGTAGTGTTGCATGGTAGGTTTTAAAGTTTCAGTGCGCTCGACTTAATGATTTGTAGTGGACGTCGATGAAAAGGAGAAATTCTTTTAGTCTTAAGACAAAGTCAAACATTTTACCCGGATGTCATGCCCGTCGAGCGTTGCAGAACCGATTGCCCGCAGTCTTTCATCCGTCCAGTAGATTCTGTCAGAGAGCGTGTCCACAGTCACTCCACCCGGCCAGCCCAGACTGGAGTTCACCACCGCCCTCCTCTCTGACCCGTCCATCCCAGCACGCTCAATCTTCACAACGTTCCCAATTTCTGTCCAGAACATTAGCCTGTGTGGAAAATTCTGTTCAGTCAGCTTCATCCCAAATGCGGTTCATTTGTAAAAGCGCAGGCAACAGTCACATACATGAACATCTTAGCTCTTGAACCAGTTGACTATGGAAGACACTGGGCGTCTGACACGTTGATGTACAAGACCTAGTCCACACATACTTGGGTTTCCCCTACCTTTTTCCATTATTTATATGAAATACATAAAAAAAACACAATAGTGAACCGCCTGATTTTTGCTAGATGGCTTATCGGTGACCTTCCACTGCACAATCTGAAGCCTCTTATCAGACAAGAAAAAGATCTAAGAAATGGCAGTCATCCATTTAGCAGCTGTAGGATTAGAACCAGCACCATACTGTACGCATCTCCCATTGCACCATGTATTATGGAAATACTGTGGTGCATACTTGGGATGTAGCCGCCCCCAAGCCGTCATACCATCCATGCTGCGGTATTAAAAAGACCAAAAAAAGGAGTGAATGTACTGTATATCCGAAAAATGATACATCAATGATGCACAATGTGCAACCAAGAACAGTAATAAAGCTCAGAAATTCATTCCCATGAGTTTGAATCTTGGTTTAAAAGGTCTGACAGATGGCATCAAAGACCCACACAAACGCGGCGGTTTTGAATAGGTGGAGCTTCAAACCAATGAGGGTGCAGCTTATGACTGGGTTGTCCCAGATGGAAAACAAGTCTTCTGGCTTCTTGAACAGACTGAATAAGGACTAAACCGTTCTACTTCCACTGAAGTGCAGCTTCATACCCCTTTTGTGGCAGCAGAGCCAGGGAGCGAGGCTGATCCAGGTCTTCATCCAGGATGACGCTGTGGTCCAGTGTCTTCATGGAGGCCGTGTCCAGTCTTATGGCCACAATCTGACTGTTCACACCATCGATCCAGTACAGATTCCTGCCGAGCCAGTCCACCGCCACAGCATCAGCCCGCACACCTGGAAACAGGTTCGTTATTCCCTCCAACCTCTGCTTTCTACAGATTCCAAAACATGGGGTCTGTTTCTTCGCTTCAGCAGGCAGACTGACCACCCAGGTCACTTTGACGAAACCCTCATTAGTTGGTTCTGCTTCAGCAGATCGCCTATTCTCCACGATTCTTATTACAGTCACACAATTTGTCGCGCTTCTCCTCACTGTTTATCAGAAATACACTATAGTGTGCAGAAGTATCAGGAATCGACTGCCATGATTCACTTCAGTAATAATTTCCAAGAAAAAAAAAATTCTACAATATAGAGGATTCAGGAGTATAGACAAGCACAGTTTCACAGCCCCCTAGCTCGGCCATGCTTTCTCCTAGAAATGTGAAACAATCTGCAGAGCCAACTTCTTCAAAACGACTCCTGGAGAAAATGTTTCCTATTTGGGTTTTATTGGCAATGTGCTATTGTACTGACTTACTCACCAGTGGTGACACGACCTTTACTCACCGTTTTGTTCTTTTTAATATCGTCTTTACACACATTATGCCACAGTTTGGCATTGAAAGGAGCAAATAACTGCACATATGTGAAAGTATAGTGTATGTATATGCCTGTTCTTTTACTTTAACACTTTCGGCATAATTGTATGGATTTGAAGACATTAAATGTATAAAAGATTATTTTCCATAAACTGACAAGTCCTAGGTCTTTCAATTTAGTTCATCAATAATCTTGAAATCAGGGGAAAATTCTTCAGTTTCCTCATTTCAGGATGAACAAACCCCAGGTTTTCACGTGTTCCAGACTTCACCCGTCACAAAAGCACTGCAGCTTCAAATGGACCCATGCTATCACCTCTAATAAGAATCCCTGTGGTCTTCTGAGCCAGCGATGACCACCGGATGCTCTCTGTGTCCAGACTGACCCAGAAGACTTTCTGCCCCATCCAGTCGTAGTCCAGAGACAGGACGGCCTTCTTGGCTGAGGACGACAACAGATGGAGGCTGCCACTGCGCAAACCAAACAGAAAGAGATCTGTTTGGACTGACGACAACAGGAAGGGTTCACCTACGGGATAATGACAAATAAATCACACTGCTCATATTTCACTGCCAGTAGCATCCAATACATCATCTTTAAAGTACCAGCTCAAGGCCAATTTAAAGAGAAAAAAAAAAAGACTTCTGTCCTATTCAGCTGAGTTTAAACGTTCCACGTCACTAATGACTTAAACGCTTCCTTTCAGAAATACCAGCAAGAAGAGGTTTATGCTAGAACTCCTTTTACCAGTGATCTTGCAGTGGCGTCCATCAGCCTCCATCACGTAGCCAGGATGACAAGCACACTGGTATGAGCCCGGAGTATTGTTGCACAGTTGACTGCAGACATCTGAGCTTTCACACTCATCGATGTCTGCACAGGTCAGAGCGTCAGCCATCAGCCTGAACCCGGCTTCACAGTTACAGCGCTGTACAGAGAAAAGGCACGAGAAGATGATTGTGCACACACAGTTTCGGGAACGTCCACACGTAGATCTTCAACTACATAAATCAGAGGAGATTGCTCACCGGCCCCTGTGGGGTGCTGTAGCACCTCTGGGTGCAGCTGCTGAGATCAGCTTCTGTACAGCTTATCTGGCAGCTCCCCTCCTCGTCTGAGCCGTCTGCACAGTCGGTGATGCCGTTACACACCAGGGCTGGATTCACACACTCCTGACTGCTGCACCGGAACTGGTGAGGGAGGCATGTCACTGGGGCACCTGGTGTGTACACACACACACACACACACACACACACACACACTGTAGTTTAGGGTCAAAGGCTGAGAAGTCTTTTCCACAGTCAGCTTTACAATTCATTGTAGACATTACTGATGACACGTTCCAGACTTAACCCTAAATATATATCTGATCTCCTGCCACGTGATGAAGTGTCTTCAGCCAGGGAGAGAACAGGGAGAGGCTTTGTACCACAACATTTTGTTCTGAAAACTCCATTGTAAAAACTGACTGCTGACTCAGTTTGTGACTACACTACTTATATTATACAACACGTGTAACACTGCCACGTGCGTGTGAAACTAACTACCTCTTTGTTGTCAAATGTGCATTGACTCACATTCACTCTCGTCACTTCCATCCTCGCAGTCCTTCATGCCGTCACACCTCCAGGCGGTGGGGATGCACTTGGTCCTGGACTGACACAGCCACTGGTAATCGCCACAGCTCAGTGCAGCCACAGGACAATCCTGGAGGAGGAAACACTGGTCAGCGTGTGGCCATCTACAAGTGAAAGTCATAATCTGAAATGAACCCCAGCAGCTATTCAAGCCGCTCTGAAGCAGAATAATCAATTCAGGACACGTGTTTAAATCACTGGTTTTGAGCTGTTCTACCTACTCAAAAATGTTATCCAATTCTTTCCATGATCCAGAAATATGTTTGAGGTTGAGTTTTTGACCAACAGCTTAGAGATCAAACTCTCAGACACCCCACCTTCTCATCTGTGCCATCTTTGCAGTCCTGGTCGCCGTCACAGATCCACTCCTGCACCAGGCACTCTTTGCTCTGGGGGCAGCGGTGCTTGGTAGCGCAGACGGGTACTTTGGAGCACCTCTCCTCATCCGACTGGTCCCAGCAGTCTGGGTGGCCGTCACAGTGCATAGCGGCCGGCACACACTGGCCACTGGTGCACTTAAACTCACTGGCACTGCAGTTCTCATCGGCTACTGAGCAGGATGCGGGGAGGGAAGTTGTTTAATGTTTAATGAGAAAAAGTTCACGGAACCTTCATTTCAGAGTTACTGATGGACGGAATTGAAACAGGAAACTTCAAACGTTTGGTTTCATTTCTGTCAGTTTGAGAGTTTTCCTCATTTCATGATGAACATCCTCAAGGTGTTCCTTGCTCCTTCACATACCACAGTTGGCCTCGTCGCTGCCATCTAAGCAGTCGCGCTCCCCGTCACAGAGGAAGGTGTTGGGAATGCAGCGGCTCTTGTCATCACATTGGTGAGCGCAGCCGTCCATGTGCTCGGCACATCCCAGTTCGTCCGAGCGGTCCCTGACACTGAGGAACACCGTCACACACCTGGCTCTGCTCGATGCCACTTCTGACCATGGGCACACTGGAACTGGTCTGCACGACATGGAGTCACCCAAAGGCCAGCAGTGATCACATTATTTGATCATAAACCTTAACAATCCAGCTGATAACCAGATGTTTCCAGCGCACAACAACTATGTTATGAGCAGTTACGACTGATTCAGGAGCAATTGCTACAGCTTTACAAGCTTAATGTTCGATTGCTTTTAATAGAAAAATAAGTGTCAATCTTCAGAGTGGTTTGAATGTTTTCCTGTGATTGTTTCATTCGTTTACCTGCTGCCTCCTGCACAGTGTCTGACTTCTAAAAGGACTTTATAAATTATTGTGCAGTGTTTGACAGCTACAGTAAGGGAAAATACCAAAAGACTGAATGCAGGAGTGACATTTTCATAATTAGAATACGGATTAACAAGATTTTACAGTCATGAAAGCTTGGTATTGGATATGTTGGTTGCTACCTGCAAAGTGGGTATGCATGACGTCCTAAGAGTTGCTGTGACAGTCATTCTCTGACATGTAGAAGTGAATAGAACTGAGGTGCCGCTGTTGCCGCGCTCCAACAGCACCCAGTTCTAATGTGTTTGTCTCGCTACCAAATACAAGATTAGATTTACATGTCCGACGCCACATTTGCTTGAGAGCCATGTGTCCTTGCATTGACTTTTGCTAGTAGAACATGACTGTTGACTGAATCAACCACTGGCTGATCAGTGACAGGTGTGGTGTGTGTATGGCCTACGAAGTGAGATCACATACTTGTGTGTCCTCACGTACAGGATGTTTGTGAATCGTGAGACATAACTCAGTTTGAAAAAAAAAAAAAAACAAGCTTAGTTATGTTACATGCCTTGCATTATTGGAGCACCAGCAAGATTTGGTTGCGATTTTTTATAAAATTGCATTTTATATTTGTACTAATGAGTTGATATGTACATATATGATGTAGTGTATTGTTTGGATCCAAATGTTTTACCATTTGTCAAAATACTGGTGGGCCTGGTGTAGCCAATCAAACCTTTGTACTGTTCTGGACTTTAACAACTACAAACAACTCAACACTACAAGTCATTAGATGCATAGTTATCTCACACACATACACACGTGTGCGCGTCAAACCATTTCATTACCCGATTCACAAGTGGATGAGCACTCGTCCTCGTCAGAGCCGTCTGTGCAGTCGGCTTCGCCGTCACAGACGTGATTGTAGAGGACACACTCTGTGCCGTCTCTGCAGGGCCTGGAGCCGTAAGAACACTTGATGGGGGTGGATGGTGGGACAGTAGGCGTCGTCGTGGCACTGGTCCCCTCTGGCGTCTCACGTTTCTCCTCTTCTTGATCCTCTGATCCAGAAGCCAAACAGGAAAAGAAAACTTCACATAATGTTCTGCACACAAACCCTAAATCAAGAGGCTGTGGAAGGTTATAGCTGCAGCCATGATCTCCTACCACATGTCTCCTCATCTGTGCCATCTAAACAGTCCTCTCTCGCCATCACACAGCAGGTTGGCAGGCAAGCAGCGATTCTTGTTGTCACAGTGGTGAACACATCCTTCAGATTTTGTCAAGCAGTGTAGTTCATCAGAGCGGTCCTGACACTGGGGGACACCGTCACACACATGCGCACTGTCTATGCACTTCTTCCCATGGGCACACTGGAACTGGCCTGTCAGGACAATAAACCACAAAAGACACAGGTCTGGACAGGAGAAACTACAGAGACATTTCAAAATGATTTATGACTGGAAGTGTGTGCATGTAGAGAAAACTATCACTAAAGCTTTACCTGATTCGTAAAGAATATCTAAATTACTATGATAAAAAATTAAAACAAGATAACAGAAAAATGCATTCTCTGAGCACCGACGTCTGCCAAGCAGTGCATTTCTACCCAGTATCTTTTATACTTTGATTTATATCAGTGGCTGAAAATCCACAAGCATATTTATACCTGTTGTGGATACCTGTAGTATTCAGAATTTTGCCAGGATCGGATCAAACTGATATATCAGGGAACCTATGAACCTAGCCTGTACTCTCCCCCCCCCCCACAACCAGTCTGACCATTTATTGCGGCATTCTATACACAGATTTTGAAACCGTTGCTATCTTACAATGAGTAAGAATCCTGCAACAGATACCTGGCTCCACGTGGTTCCAGAACACTATCAATGTGTAATCTGTTCCTTGTACTGTTATCAGCATTTCCTGAAAATAAAATATTTTCTTTTTTATAATTTAAGGGGGGCCGTCAAATCTAAAGTATATGTACAACGATGAAGAGCTTCTGTGTTTCCAGACAATCATGGAACAGGCTGCACTGGAACTAAAGCAACAATGAAACATGTCGCAGCTTAGAAAGAAATTCAATGATATTTGAGAGGGGATCTGTTAAGTCAAGAAGAGTAGTAAAAGAAGTTGGAATAAGTATGCATGGGTGATTATAGGGACAGTGTATATGTATATATTGTATGTGTGGTGATAATATAGGCTGCCCTGGCTCATTGAATGGGCGTGTGCGTGCACCACTGGACATTCATAGCAGCTTTTCAGAGCTGAATCCTTTTTATTACCACCTCAGTGTCTTCATGCAGCCTCTATTGCTGGTCTGCTCCTTCCAGGGAAACATCCCTCTTTCTGCAGCTGTTCCTGAGGTTTCTGCCTTTTGACAGTTTTTCCTCAGCCTGGCTGAGGGTGCTGTATTGTGGCTGTAAAGTCCATGGAAACAATTCTGATTTGTGATGTTGGGCTGGAAAAATGACATTTAATTGAAATAAACAAACACATTAAAAGTAGTTTAACTGGAAGGCAGAACTGTGAGCTTTCCATATTTACCCAAGCGAAGCATCTTAAACCACCAAAAAATCCCCAGATAAAATTACTTTTGACTTGCTTGCCCGGAGTCCAGTACAGTACCTTCGCTGCATTCTGTTGCACAGTCGTGCTCATCTGAACCATCCCTGCAGTCAGGTTCTCCATCACACACATGGCTGTGGAGAACACAGTCTGAGCCGTCCTGGCACTGCATGGAGCCCCGGCCACACCTCAAGGGACCGCTTCCAGCTGAAACATCAGGTACAACACAGGTACAGGTCTTACTCCAAGAACATTCATCCCAAAACAGACAGCTTGGATTTTCAATTTGTGGCACACCTGCCTCACCTTGCAAGGATCCTGACAGCTGCAGTAACACTGCACAAAGATACAAACAAACATCCATCTGCACACAGAAAATAAAACGGACTGAAGACTGCCACTTGCACTTCACCAGCTTTATAACGGTCCCAGGTGATTTCTATGGACCCTGATTAAACACCTGATGGAGGGGCGGGCCATAACTGTTCTGACCAATCAGCTGGCGATGTCTGCAAAAGGCAACGTCAGCAATGTTGTCAAGTACTACATTCTTTCAGTACAGAAGTACTTTATTAATCCGAGAGGGACATACCGTTGTTCCCACAGCTGCAGTCAAGATGGAGTATAAAAACTAAACATTTGCTAAAATACTCAATGTTTAAAATATGTATTAAATAAAAGATTAAATAAAATGTATCAAAATAAAATAAAATTTACGGCTGTATAACTGTATGCACCACTATGTACACAGGCTGAATTGCACATCCCATAAAATAAAATAAAAACAATAATACACACACACACACACACACACACACACACACACACACACACACACACACACACACACACACACACACACACACATAAGAGAGAGAGAGTTCATGAATGATATGTACATTAGTACAAATGAATATTCTAACAGCATCATTGTAAACACAGTGTTTAAACAGTTAAGCCATTTATGCTTTTATGTTTGGTCGGAATATATTACTATAATTAACACTGAGTGGATCCCAGATGTAATTACTGAATGGAAGCTGCTTTATATTCCAAATGTCGTCTTCTTTCAGCCCTCCAATCACTTTGGACGGCGGCAGATGACGGCTCGTACGTCCCATCTTTGTGTTGTGTTGTTCCGGTCTACCGAACCTACTAACTAGCGCCAGTAGCAACTTCAAGAACAAGCCTGAGAGCCTTGTCAGGATTCACAGCCGTAAAACACCGACCGGGCATTGATGTTTAGATGTGAAGAAGACGTGCCTACAGCCCCCTGCATCTTCTCTGAAGCAGCGGGCCGTCGTAGTGTTTAACTGGGGTAAATATTGCAGTGCTTCTGGCGTTTTTCTGGACTTTGAGGGATGTTGTTTTGTGTGAGATGTAGCTCCGTTAGCCAGCGGGAGCCAGAGCGGTAGTTCACAAGAGTTTGCCCCGAGATGCTAATTCATTTTCGGTGCTCTGTTCATCTAGTTTGAACTCTTCCATCGCTCTGTGTTGGAACTAAACGTGAGAACGTTTTCATTAATAAAGTGGCTGTTTGTACAAAGGTGTTGTTCGTAACTTGAATTAAATGTTGCAAAAGTGACGTTTGGCAGCACAGGAGCGCAACTTGACTGCTGCGCCGAAGAGGTTTTTTCGTGGATCACAACAAAAGGGTTGTTGATAACAAGC
This sequence comes from Lampetra planeri, assembly GCF_965212315.1. Lineage (NCBI taxonomy): Eukaryota > Metazoa > Chordata > Hyperoartia > Petromyzontiformes > Petromyzontidae > Lampetra > Lampetra planeri. The sequence goes on from NW_027615601.1 coordinate 32,104, forward strand.
TGGCAGCTAGCTGACTAATGCTAACGCTAGCTGACCAAGCTAGCAGTCTCCACACGAACTGCCTTTCTGCTGGCTCGGTTACAACAACGTTGCTCTTTGGGCCTTTCCGTTGACCTTAAAACAAGCTGTTTTCTCTGATGTCTTTCACTCTTGATGCTGTCTGCAAACTAAAGCCAGTGAACTTATTGTTGTGATGTGAGTCCAGCAGGCCCCCGGCCTCCCACAGCCAGTTGGTGTTAGCACTGGGCGCTGTCACAGTACCTGCCCGGTCCAAATCCTGGTCATATTGTTTGCCTGTCTGTTATACTGCATATGTGGTTCATAGTCTGTCGTGACTGTGTTAATCAGGGTTGTATCACATATTCATAAGCTGTATAAGCTTGCAGACTTGGCAGCTAGTTAGCAAGCCTGATTTGTGTCAAGCTAACATCAAATTGTAATTTTTGGACTGTTCCAAATCACCAAATGATCAGCCCCATAGCAAGTACAGTTCCTGGGCAAAGCTACTCTTATACAGAGTACATGTGTTGCATTCGTTATAGGTATTAGGTTGTGATGATGAGTATTATGACAATGATGATGATATTGTATCCTTAATATGTTTGTTTTTAGGGTGCTCATCTCTTGAATACATCGTGTTGGTGCTGGCTCCCTCCCTGTGACACACTGGTCAGTAGGGGGACCCGACAGAGCAAGGACCCTTGGGCTCTCGGTCCCCTCTGCCTGTGTGTGTGTGTGTGTGCGTGTTTGGGAGAGAACTTGTCTTAATCCTCTGGAGACCCCCAAGTCTGTCCAGCCGAGATGTCCTCCATCTTGCCATTCACCCCTCCGGTGGTGAAGAGGCTGTTGGGCTGGAAGAAGTCATCCAGCGGCCCAAGTGGAGCGGGTGGCGGGGAGCAGAATGGCCAAGAGGAGAAATGGTGTGAGAAGGCTGTGAAGAGTTTAGTGAAGAAGCTGAAAAAGACAGGCCAGTTAGATGAGCTGGAGAAAGCGATCACCACACAGAACTGCAACACCAAGTGTGTCACCATCCCCAGGTATCCTGTCAACTTACTGTTTGTTTAGTGTTTGAAGAGAAATCACTGCCTAGTTGGTGACTCCCTACTCGAATTGCACGTAAAGTTGTGGTCATGTAAAGTTATTCATGTTGGGGTGTGATTAAAATTCTCCACTGTGAGACTAATAAAGGTTTATCTTATTAGAGGTAATGTATGAAAATATCAAGTGTTGGTTAAAAGTATCCTGTGAGAAAGGCTTGTTGAAGAGATTTTCTCTAGTCGCTTGCCAACCTTAATAGCCAGATCCCTGGGAACTCCACACCGATGTGTCATCAAACACAGTGTCAGATGTTTGTCTATGTTGATAGCTGCCTCATTGTCATCGCTTGAAAACGGTTCCAGGCCCCACTGTTATGTAAATAGAGCTACAGCGGCTCTCCAAGTGCATTTTTTGTAGACAGGGTTTGTTACAGAATGGACCCAGGGTGGGGGTCGTACCAATAGTGATACATATGATAAACCTAGATGCCATCTTGGCCACGTGTCATTTCTAGTGGTGGAAAGATGGTTTACGACCCAGTTATGAATTAGACGACATATGGAAGTGTCATATTTTGCTGTTATTTTATTTTTACTTTATTTGACTCTATGACTGTTGATGAATGTTGCTGTAGCTGTTTAATTGTGTTTGCAGATTCAAAGTTATGTTTTTCTTCCTGATTCTTACCAAAAAAAATCTGTTAGAAGTTCACATTTGTCATTCATGCTCTCTGAAAATGTTCACCTCCTCCTCTGATATTTCTGAAGAAATCATTTCCTGTTTGTTTCTGTGTGTACAGCAACTGCTCCGAAATCTGGGGCCTGAGCACACCAAATACGATAGAGCAGTGGGATACATCGGGCCTTTACAGCTACCCTGACCAAACCAGGTGAATATCTGTCGCATACAACCGACTCCATCATCTTGGTGTCATTCTCTCCCAGCCGTGTGACTCTCACCTCCATTTCCTGTCCAATCAGATCCCTCGACGGCCGCTTGCAGGTCTCCCACAGGAAGGGGCTTCCCCATGTCATTTACTGCCGCTTGTGGCGGTGGCCCGACCTCCACAGCCACCACGAGCTGCGTGCCATTGAGGCCTGTGAGTATGCCTTCCACCTCAAGAAGGACGAGGTCTGCATCAACCCCTACCATTACCAGAGGGTGGAGACCCCAGGTGAGATGACTCTCTGGAAGGAATCGAATAAAGAATCTAGTCTTTCCAACATGTCAAGCACCTCTTGGGGCTATTTTAGTTTCATTGGAAACGGTTGCTGCTAGTGTTTCCTCATTATATCTTAAAAATGTTTAGTATTTCCTCATTATGTTTTAAATATTACATTTTCTTTGGAATAGCTAGTTTCCCAATTGAAATAGTAATTTAGGAAGAAATTCATACATACAGTCGAAACAAACTTTTTCTCTCCGTTCATCACTCACAACATTGCAGTGCTGCCTCCTGTGCTTGTGCCAAGACACTCGGAAATCCTGACTGAGCTGCCACCTCTGGATGACTACACTCATTCCATACCTGAGAACACAAACTTTCCTGCAGGAATTGAACCTCCAAATAACTATATACCAGGTTTGTGATTGACTACGGCTGTTGGCATCACAAAGAAAGTCTTATAACTGTGGATGCATGAAATGAGCATCGATGAAGCACATTTGTTAAATGAACTGACTTTCTTTTAGAGCTCTGACAATTCAGCCTAGAATGTTCCACAAGGCAGAATCTGGTAGATATAGTGTGATGTTTGTATGTTCATTCTACTTCCATGGTGCTGGAAAACCCTGTTAAAGAGTTGGACAGTTTGATAAAACCCAATGTTTAGCCGTTTCTGTTCATTTCTTTCTTCAGTCATCACAATAGGAAATGGAGGATGTGTGGTATTTAATTGCTGGTTGCTCTGCATGATTTGCTGTATTGTTTTTAACTTCTTATTGTCCTTGGATTGAGAAAAATATTAATTTAAAAATTTCACTTCAGGACAAAACGTTTAAGTGCAACATTTCTGTACTGAAGTCAGCCGGCTCTAACACCACGATGTTTTTGTCCCTTGCCACTGGAACAGAAACACCTCCACCGGGATACATCAGTGAGGATGGGGAGGCCAGTGATCAACAGATGAACCAGAGCATGGACACAGGTACCTGAACGCTCCCCTCCTGTCTGCGCAGATCATCTGTTGTCATGGAAACAGCTGCCCGTTTTCAATGCTGTTCATATGTTTGAATTCAGTTTGAAATCAGTCACCCTGAAAGGAGGGTAAGTTGTGAGAGTTTTCATCATTCCAGGATGAACAAACATTTAGTAGACCTGCTTTCTGGAACGGGCCCCTGGGGCCTTCTGGAAGAGTTACTGTAACAATAAACAGAAGTAACTACATTGGTGCACGCTTTGACTGAAACAGATGAAGGTGAGATTTTGACTTAAGATTCTTGCAGATCATTAACTGCAAACATACGTCTTCACTGAGTTAAACTGAAGGTCATTTGATTGCCAGCTGGTGGACCGTACCTCAGGGGCCAGTGACAACATCCATTAGTTTGAGAATATTATCAAAGAGAAGTTGAAATGTTGCCATTGAAATCTTTTTTTCTACATAAACGGTTATGTGTAGATGCGTCCGCTGCGTTGGTTGACTTCCTGTATGTTCCACCAGGTTCTCCTGCAGAGCTTTCCCCCAGCACTCTGTCTCCTGTCAATCACAGCATGGGTACGATGCACATCCTGAAGCTTTGGTGTGGTGTATGTGTGTGTGTGTGTCTTTTATCTGTAAACCTAACATCAGCTCCTCCGCTGTAGACCTGCAGCCGGTGACCTACTCAGAGCCGGCCTTCTGGTGCTCCATAGCTTACTATGAGCTGAACCAACGCGTCGGGGAAACGTTTCACGCCTCTCAGCCCTCGCTGACAGTGGACGGCTTCACTGACCCGTCAAACTCTGAGCGTTTCTGCCTGGGCCTGCTGTCGAATGTCAACAGAAATGCCACTGTGGAGATGACCCGGAGGCACATAGGTAAGACGTAGCTCGGTTCAGACGCTGTAAAAGTCTACGCCTGTAACGTGCTGTGAGTCAGAGGACTTCCTTCTGGGCTTTTCCTGAACTACACCAGAACCGCTGTCAGCAGCTTTGTCCACTTTTGTAATGTGACCACCTGTGTCAGAGCTCAGAGTGAAACCCGACGGTGCACGTATCGCTTAAGAAAAAGTCACGTGACCGATGCAGATGCTGTTTCATCTGTCATCAAATTGTTTATAAGGAATCGCATCTGTCAACAGGATACATCTCTGCCCGAAAGAAAGAGCAAGATGTCTGTCATGTGGGAAGCATTCAAATCATTTCAAAGTGACTCTTCGTGTAAAATACTTGTGTAAAATACTTTTATTTTCTGCCGGTTAAATGACTCATTTGTTCGACACACGTTCACATCATCATCTGCACATTTTACAGATACCAAAGCTATTTTCACAATATAACAATAATACAAGAACAAATAATGTAATTTAATCAGTATGTCAGCGGAGTCACTCATCACGGTTAACCTGCAATAACGGTTACAATCCAGCAGGTGTCTGTATTGAGTAACGATGACTCAGTACGACACAGTATCAATACAGTTGGACAAATGTGCCGCAACGCTTCACGAGGCCTCATCTACCCATCACCAGTTTAAGCCTTAGTTTGGTGACTTAAAAATAAGGAGTAATATATATTTTCATTTAGTTCATTAACTATATGTGAATAAGACATTAAATATGTCATTAAAATAAGCCATATTTTGTCAGGGGTCCATTGGGCTAATGATATTTCTTCCCAGTATAAAGCCTTGAAGTCTTTCAGTTGCAGGTCAGAAAGAATGTTTAACATGAAAAATGTGGAAATGCGTTTTAAGAAAAATGCTTTTATAGCATTGGTAATCCTGAAATTCCTCTACAGTTGTCGTGACATTGAAATCCAACATGGTGACTCCAGACTCTGCTGAAGCACCTACTCCATGTAATACCCAGGTTTATTGTAAACGACTGACAACAGAGTGTTATACGTGTTGTTTCCGTGTCAACAGGAAGAGGAGTTCGACTGTACTACATCGGAGGAGAAGTATTTGCTGAGTGCCTGAGTGACAGCGCCATCTTTGTCCAGAGTCCAAAACTGCAACCAGCGGTACGGCTGGCATCCAGCGACCGTGTGTAAAATCCCACCAGGTAAGTGTCCCGTTACATCAGAGTGTCTTACATTCATTTTTGAAATAGTTATGTCTCTGGATAGTTTATAGTTTTGGTATGATTTACTAACATTTCTTCACTGGCAAGTCACTGATCTTGATCTCTCCTGAGCAGTGAAGGCTGACTTAAGTTCACGTTGATGTGTCTTGTCCCTCAGGTTGTAATCTAAAAATCTTCAACAACCAGGAATTTGCAGCGCTGCTTGCGCAGTCAGTCAACCAGGGTTTTGAGGCCGTTTACCAGCTCACCAGGATGTGCACCATTCGCATGAGCTTCGTAAAAGGCTGGGGAGCCGAGTACAGGTAGACCGTGCTACAGCAGCGAGTCCCTCATGGTGATCATGGAGAAAACAAACTGTCTCTCTGCAAAATTGGAATATTCTGTCACACTAGAACTGTTATAACCTGTTTAAAATTCAGGCTAGAGTTTCTTGGGACATTTACACCGTGTTTTCATTTTCAACACGTGTGATGTTTTCATGATGTGTTACAATTTGACAGCCCATGGTCAGTGGTCAGCATGACATTTTGCTAAATTTGTCTTTTGAATACATTCAGTTAACTTGTATCAATGCGTGAACCTCCTCTGAAACAGAACAGAACAACAGAATACACAGTTTGTTGGAACTGCAGTGATATCTGTCCAAAGTCTTGTGTGGTGGTGATATTAAAAACAAAAAAATCCTCTGCACAATTCTGAAAATCCAACACTCTCGTTGTTTGTTTCCAGGCGGCAGACTGTAACAAGCACTCCATGTTGGATCGAGCTGCATTTGAACGGTCCTCTGCAGTGGCTGGACAAGGTTCTGACCCAGATGGGCTCCCCGTCTGCGCGCTGCTCCAGTATGTCCTAAACACCCGCGGAACCCTCAAACCCTCAAACCAACAGCAGCCCATTACAAAGGTCATTCGAGTCACACAAACTTGTGAGTCATTTCATGAAAAACATGGAGACCCCACAATAACGTCCCGTCATCGTATTTGTGGCCCAGTTCCACATCCCTCTTTCAACTTACACACACACACTGTGACACTCACACACACACTTTCAGTGAAGAATTTGGCACTTTGTTGCTCACCTGTCATGCACCTTGTTAAATTGCTTTTTCCCCCAAAAATCCTTAATATTAAATCTATATGGGTACAAATCAAATGTATATTGGTTTTTTAGTCCAGCAAGTTAAGAAAATACCAAAAAATATCTGTGAATAATTTCTCAGTGTTGAAGATTGTATGAGGAAGTCCAGCTTCAGTGCTAAAACGTCTTTCACTCTGGCTCACCAGCTGTTGTTCTGAGCGTTAAATGTATTATTTCCTGGGAACCTTTTTGTCAGGGGTG
>NW_027615602.1:0-38660 GCF_965212315.1 Lampetra planeri
CGTGTGTGTTTTGTAAAAATGGGGCAACGTTGAGGAAAAAAAAGCTTTCTCTTCTGTCGTTCTGATTTTAACAGAATTACGTGAACAAGTCATCTCTTCTCTCACTGACGAGGGAACGAGAACAAGTGGGAACTCTTAAAAAAAAAAACGATTTACCAGGTGATTTAAGAATGTAGACGTAGCCTCTGTTTGGAGAGGGAATGCTCTTCTATTGGTATTTGTCAGTTTCATATTATCGTGCGTGTTGGCCCGGCCTGAGGAGAAGGACACCACACATTCCGGTACTTCTTCTCTTTGTAAATAGACAGCGACACCACGGGGGCTGATTGTCTTCTCAGACCATGCTGGGGATTCCTGCTCTATGCGTTTAGCTTGTATTGCTGTGTGCATGTCAAACACGAGCTTTTCTTTGCATGGCTTTAGCATTAATGTTCCATACCAGACTCACTCCTTCTCTCAGCCTTCACTCGATTGTCGAATCTACCTTTTGACATCTAACCCCCCACCCCCCAGCCAACCCCACCCTCGTCCTTATTTTTCCACCCTCTCTGCTTTTGTTTCTTCTGCCTTGGTTTTCTTTCACTTTGTCCCCTGGCTCCCACTGATCCCCCCCCCTTCTTCCTCTGACGTTGTGCGATGCTTCCTTTACTCTGTACCACTCTCTGGAGGTCGGGAGGTCCGGGGGACGTCTACCTTCAGGTAGAAGAGGCGCAGGGGGGAGGCTATCAGCCCTACAAACACAAAGCAATATCCTCATATTCACCCCTCCCTCCTCTCATTTTGTTTTCTGTTGGGAAGCTCGCAGCTCTGAGGACACCGGTGACTCTGGAGCCCAGAGCAGGAACACGACTGACTGATGTACTCCCCATATAACATAACTGTGAGCTGAAACAAATAAATTCATTCAGTTATGGTGTGGTTTGTTTTTCTTTGAGCGTGTTCATATAAGTAATGGTAAGTACAACTGATGGTGGATCACGTGCACATCCTGAGCACAGCACTTGTTTTCCAGGAGTAGGTTTATTACAATATTCAGCATTGAAACAGACCCGGATGAAGTTAAAATCCCCTGTCTGATCTGGTTGCTGCCCCTGTGTGGACGCATTCACCCGCAGCATCACTGACTGTTAGGAGTGGACCTACAAAAACAACAGCTATTCACACACTTTTTAAAACAATAATATTAATCATTTGCTTGGATTAAAGACAAAATAAAAAGGGAAGACCCCCGTTAAATACTCTCACATCTTTTTTTCTCATTAAATAGGAAAATGTCCATCCCACTCTTGTTTCTCTGGTCATACTCTGTAAAAAAAGAAAAGAAAAGAAATCAGAACACAGCTACATAATGGAACATTTTCCCCTCTTGCTCTGAATTATTAGCAGAAAAGCCACAAGTCCAGCATGGCCACCGATGAGTCTGCTGTCACTGTCCGTGGCTTCAGGCCCAACACAGTTTCCATCGACCCCAAACCTTCAAGGCGTTTGTTGCTGCCACGTTAGTCCACCAGAGGGCAGTAGTGTCTCATCAGTCAGAGTCCATCTTGCGTCCCTTCAGTTGTACAAAAGCTTCCTGAGCTTCTGAGGACCAGAAACACTTTGTTTTCACATGCAGCACACTGCAAAAATGTCAAAATGGCGTCAGATGTGAACAACAGATTGTTCATAGAGCTTACAACTGCCATCAACCCCTGATCGGTCCCCCAGGACCGACACAGAATCAGGTTACACAACTTCTAAAGAGCCGATCCCGTCCGTGAGTCCCACTCTGTCCGCCACAGATTTCTCTCTTTCCATTTCATCTGTCCTCAGACCCGGGAAGTGACATAGAGCGAGCGCAGTCGTCGAGCCAGCGTGGCTTCCAGCTCCTCAGAGGGGAGTCTCCTGGGTGGTTGACCTGCGTCGGGGTGGAGTTGTTCCCTTGTCGGGACGCAGAGGATCCCAACAGCAGACTCCTGAAACTCTCTTTCTCCAGCAGAGCGGGCATCTGTTGCAAGAAGAAGCCTTCGCAGAAGGAGGCTCAGCTCCACCGAACCGTGTGCCTGGATCGAGACAGGAAGTGTTTGAGAAGATTCGAATGGACGTTTGAGTTCACGTCATTTTTATCAGTTTTTACACATGCCCATATAAGGGGAGTGTGTGTGTGTGTGTGTTACCTTTGCTGTCTTGTAGATGCTGACTGCGTTATCCAGGTTGATGTGCTGAGAACAGATGAGTTCACAATGTCTCTGTAGCGCCCCGAGTCGGAAGACGCAAGCAGCCGACAACAGCTACAAGAGACAATGTTCACAGTTTATTCCAGAACACACCGTGAAGACGACCTTCATGGAGGATGATCTATGTCGGTCTACTCAGTCCACTTAGAGGTCAACGTACAAACAACTCGCGCAACATGAACTTCATCATCTTCACCCTGAATGCAGTTGTAGATGTTTGCAATGAGACAACACAGGTGGGTCAAGTAATGTACAGCAGGGGGTGTCCGAACCGGTCAGCAGTGACAACACGCTGCTGATTTGAATCAGGACATGTCCACATGGAGACGGAACCCCGGTAGTTTTAAAAAGGTTCTCCGTACACATGGAATCGTCTCCAGATATGCGTGCGTCCACGCGAACCCAGTGAATATGCTGTAGTACACATGCCAGGCCTGTAGGTGGTGCTGTAACGCTGCCACAGAAATACACCGAGAATATGAAGGAACAAAAAGGATATTTGTTTGTGTGGACGGACGAACAGACATATCACATTCAGCAGCTTCTGAAACACGGTGAGCAGCCATTGTTGTTGTTGTTGTTGTTGTTGTAGTTGAGTCAGGGAGCTGGTGCACGTGTGCGACACACATCAAACACACATGCTCCATTTTACGACAAACTCCATTTGCTCTGTTTGATGAGGTGTTCTGCCTCCCTCTGGCCACAGATGACCCGTTGTCAGTCTCTGACATCTTTGAGAAGTCTCACCTCCAACAAGTCAGGGCACTCGAGTTTTCAGGGACTCGGTTCCTCCGCAGTACAGGTACGACATCATCATCTGCAGAAGGGTCAAAGGGGTCAGTTACAGAACCAGTGAAAACCGGCAATGACCAGGAAGTCATGTCCTCTACCTGAAAAATGTTGTATTTGACGTCGCTGATCTCAATCTGCTTGCTGCTTTTCTCCGATCCGCCGGTCGCCAGCAGAGACTTGAATCTAGAGAGAGTTCCTGTCAAAACCTGTGAAGTAGTTTCCAACAGACGGTCACACACGGGCTGCACTCACCGGTCAGAGGCTGGTGATGAGCAGGACTCTGTGGCCGTAGAAGGGTTTTCCTTCCACCACAAAAGTCACATCTGACATCTCCGGGTTATTCAGGAAGTGAGGGTCTGCAGGGAGACAAACAGCCACCGCTCAGTGTCTTTGTTGTGTTGTTGTTGTTGTTGTTGTTGTTGTGAGTCTGTTGTGTCTACGTCCCATTCAGGAGTGAAACAGTGAAAATAATGGGAGTGTTTATGACGGTAGAAATGAACTGACCCAGCTGGGCTGAGAGAGTTGCCTTCATCTCAGGGACGGCTGGGAGAGGCGCAGGACCAAAGCAGTGACTGAAAATACCCGACAGCTGTTGTATGATGGCGTCGTTCTAGGAGAAACGAAAGAACGGGGAGGAAGGGGTGAGGTCACGACAAGTCTCTGTTTCACCTCTGACGCTGAAATCCTGATGTCACATTTGACTCTGATAGCGCTAATTGTACAGGCAGTTTAAAGCTCTTAGTAAGAGAGACAGGGAACCCTCAGGGAGATGTGGATGGCCTTCTGCTCGACCACTTGGGGGGAAACAGAGAGACACAGAAGAGGACGGTGCCTGGTTCGTCCTCAAGTTAGACTTTATTTATGTGTTAAAATATCCTTTTTAGCACAGAACAGCAGTGGTCTGAGCTCCAGGTTTGACACAGAGCCGGTCTACATGTTCTTTTCTCACTGGGCTGCCACTACAGACAAATGAAAAGCATGCAAACGGGTCTTAATTACTATCGGCGTCAATCAATGACGCCAGCGAGCTGCAGGTTTTGGACCTGGGAACAGCACAGTGACGATGGTGAATGTTCTGGAACCGCCCAGTGTAGGGACTGTCCTCAAAGTCTCTGCGAGTGGAAATAAGCCAGAAATCTATACATGGACTCTTCTGTTGATACAGGACGTAAACTGCAGAATAATGTGTGATTTCAAAACACCAGAAAAAGTCACCTGATTTGTCATTCATCCATTTTTTGAAAAAACAAAAAAGCTATGGGGTCTGAATACAACTAAATATAGAGGAAAAAGGGAACAGTGGAACAGTCAGAGGGGGGGGGGTCTGAATGTGTCCTGCTCCCCTCCGTTCAGTTCCCCCATCACTTAAAGGACTAGTGACGTCTGGTCGACGTTTACCTTGGTGGTCCGCAGGATGCTGAACATGAGGGGCAGGCCCAAGGTGACCAGCTCCTCGCAGTAATCCTCTTCTCTTGATGGTGGTGAAGTCTCTGAGGAGGGGACAGCGTGACCCCTGCCCTCGACTGCAGCTGAGCACATCGCAGGGATTCGAGCCACACGTGCAGTTTCCACGGAACGCCTGGGTGGAGGACGGGTTGAGGCTTCTGTTCGGGACTGACCAGATGCTGCCGTGTCCCGTCTGATACTCACCCAGAGCTCGGAGCTCCATGGTGACATCCAGGTAGCCGTGTTCGGCGCTGTAGTAGCTGGCCTCCTGCAGAGCCTTCATCCTGGCTTTGCACAGCCTGGGAACGCCCCCCTCCGGCAGCGCCCCAGGCCCGGAGGAAGGGTTAGGGAGTGGAGAGAGAGGGAGGAAAGGGCACATCCCAGCCTCCTCACCCTCCACCCCCTCAGCGAGAATCTCCTCCAGAGACAGGACATCCTCCTTGACCTGCTGGGGCTGAGTCAGGAGCTTTCTCAGCACGTTCCTGACAGGATAGACGGAAGGAACAGGACGTGGAGGGCAGGAGAGAGAAAGAGAGCGTGAACCCATGGATATGTGACCCCAGGTCGCTCCTGCTCACACATACACAAAGAACACGAGCAGCTGGGGGCCGGTACATGTGAGGAGATCTTCAGTGGGACCTTGGTCCATTCTCTACCTCACTGCATAACAAACGCATCACACCCCCCACACACACACACACACACACACACACACACACACACACACCTGTGTCCATGTGCTGCAGCGTGACTGAAGCAGTTCATGTCTTCATAGAGAGACGACGTGAGGGCATTTCATCATGGGTCTTTAATAGGGGGGGTCAGCGCCTCTGGCCAGCAGCAACGTCACCATCTCATAGTTTGCCTGAAGAAAAAAAAAAAAGTTAATTTACGCTCTCCTGGACCTCGACCTCACACACACACACACACACACACTCCTGTAGTGTACATCAGAGGGTTTTCGTCAGTATTCAGACATACAGTAGGAGGTTCATCACCCATGAACTCATGCTCCACCTGTCCACTGCTCCTTTTCTCCTCCTCTAAACCAAGGTTTTGATCATGTTCCACGTCACTCTTTCTAACAAGCGAGTGCATTCACATGAAGCTCGTTTTACAGCGGCTATGCAGAGTATGCCTCTCCATTTCTGCTGCTATGGTGTGGCGTTTCTGATGAGCCCACAGAGGAATGTTGCCTTGGAGCTTCTAAACAGCCACAGGCAGCCCCCACCCCCCACCCCACCCCTCCACTTACACTCCCTTCATTCCTCCTTTCATTTCCAGCTCCTGTACTGTGAGTACACAAATCTACAGTTTGACGTAGTAATTTAGCGACTACTCCACCTGCTGCTGAAGCCAGCTGCAGCGGGGTGTCAGCTGTGTTCTCCTGACCGTTGCGGACTGCCGCCCCCTCCACATTGGCCCCGGGCATCCACAGGAGCTGGAGAAAGACACAACACATCTGTTACATTAAGCAATGTTTGACATCCTGTGACTCATTTATGGCCTGACCTCTGACCTCACATCTGACTGGTGAAAGGCGTGACACTGTTCATGCAGTCGGAGTCGGAGCTGAGCTGATTTATGCTCCAGAGATGGAACTACGCTGGCAGTGACAGACCTTCGCAGGCAACAACTGGGATTGGACCGTTTGTGTCACATGACTTTCCGAGAAAACAGAACCGTGCACAAATTTCTGACTGAAAGTGAGTAGAATATCATGCCGATCTTGTTGGAGATAGTGCGCTAACGACAAACGCTCACTTTCTGTGAGAAAACACAGAATAACCGATCTCAGAGCGGCACTTTAGTGTGTGATGAGCAAGTCCAACCGTCCCGAAAGCTTATTTTACCAGAAAAATGGGCAGAGGGGTTGTGTGTGTGTGTGTGTGTGTGTGTGTTTCTAACCTGCACCACAGAGATGTGTCCGTGCAGCACAGCGAAGGTGAGGGCTGCCGCAGTGTCGACTATCCGGGTGCACGGACGGGTGCTTCGGGGGAGCAAGGTGGAACCTGGCAGGACGGAGCAAACGGGTGTTACAGAAGAAGATGAAAACACCCACACTGATCTGTGGCTGGAACTGGTTGAGAATATTTACCGCTACATCCAGGTTGGCTCCGGCATCAATCAGGCATCTGCACAAGAGCCTCAGTCGCCAGCTGCGCACGCATACATCAGAGGCGTCATGCCCTAAGAGAGGAACGGACAGAGGTGAGGCATGAATGTCATTTCTCAAGGGGACAGCTGTAATTTTACCGTCAACACGCAGACACAAGACAGATGATCGGCACCTGGTCGTCCATGCTGTTGACCCCATCTGACCCCAGCAGGTCGATGGCTTGGCCAATGAGATCCGTGCGTCCGCAGTTGAGCATCCGGAATCCCAGGTCGAGGGTGGAACCTTGTCTGTGGCCGCGCTGGAGTCCAGGCGCTTGAAGGAGCTGAAGCAACACTCAGGCCTGTGGAGGACGGAAACGGTTTCAGAGGGTCTGCTGGGAGCTTTTCACGGTCACAAACTCAGCAGCGTGGGGTGCTGTCGTTTACTTCAGCTGTCGTGGTTCACAGTCGAGTCCAGGAAGCAGCAGCCTTGCAGTCTGTCTGACATCATCGCTGTCCGACCAACAGGACTCTTGCGGTGCTCGGCGGTGAACTATGGCCACTCTCATCCACTCCATCAGAGGGCGGCAGCAAAGGAAAGGCCTGTGAAGAACGTACATCACATTTTCATTAATACGAGACACAGATGTGAGTGTGTGACTATGATAACAGCACCGAACCCATCAATGGCCTCCGTGGAGGATTCGGTGACCGCTCAAAATTCATTGCACATTCCACTTGCAGTTCCGCGCTGCGTACAGGAAGTTAGAAGCTACAAGAAACAGATGCTGCGTCATTTATTTAATTTAAGTTACGGTGTAGTTGTATGTGGAATGACACCTATTTTTTTTCCCTATCCATCAGTTTGTGATGGAAGTGGAACACATACAACTAGATTAAACACGATTAAAGCCTTTACACTCTATACAACACACTAACATACTACTTTCCAGCTTTCTAATCACCATACGTTCCCGGATTCTCAGGATTCATGTTAAGTCTTGTACAAAATGAGAACTCTGATTTGATAAAGAAAATGCTGCAGTGGTTTCACGACACCGATCTCATTTTAAAACCTGCTGTGTCAGAACCAACTGATTTGGTTAAAGATGGATTGTAACAACAATAGGAGACAGGAAGATTTAAACTTCAGAGCAAACCAATGATAAAAATAGATGAGATCACACTGGTTTGACTCATCACGGAGGAGCACAAGAATAAGCATCAGTGGAGGGATGCAGAATGCTGATGGATTGATTGACTCTGTGACTTCTTTGTATGTGTCTCCATTGTCCCCGTCAACTCTTCAAACGCCTTCAGAAACCACTGGTGACGTCGTTATCTGCCACGTCTAGTCGCTATCTACCATGAATCCTTTTCTTCTGTATGCTTTCCTCTGGCCATATGTGCCTGTGAACAATGGAACAGCTCTGTGAGTGTTTGCTTTTGATCCTCCGCCGCTTCAGTCCCAAGTGTTAATCATTGTTTTAACACTGACTCGGTGTCATCATGAGTTACTAAGGTGCCTTCCTCCTGCGGTGCAGTTATTCTTAGCGGCGGCCTCACCTTTGTTTTAAAGGGGATGCAAATGCACACAATGAATCCACATTTAAACATCTGTGCTGTGAAAACTAGTTACATTACAGTCATTCTTTGTGTTTATTTCAATTAGCACCAGCTCTCGTTCCTCATCTGTGTTTCACTTCAAGGTTTCAGGACATTGATGTTCAGGGTATCATGGACCTTAACACCTACGGTTTTTAACAGGATGTTTTCCATCATCTCTACTCTGTGTTTAGTAAGTGCATTGCAGATGTGACTTCGGAAACCATCTGAGACATTCAAAGCTGCCGTCTATTTAATCCTCCAGCTTTTGTCAGCCAGGAGGAGGGACACTTCTGTCAGCCAGCCAGTTACCAAGTAGACGAGGAGGCTGATGGAGGAGGAGGAGGAGGAGGAAGGGGAGGAGGAGGAGGAGGAGGAGGACGGTCTGATGAGACTGATAAGGGCACATAAGGCGGGTTGGAGTGCTGGGGAAGTACATGAAGAAGGGGGGATGGGTGGCAGTTGGAGGACACCACCACAGGTGTGGGAGTGATAAGAAAGCTGTGCTTCTTGGGTCAAGAAGAGGAGGAGGTGGGCTTGGGGATCAATGTTAACTCCCTCTTAACGGGCTCCACTCAACACATCCTGACTCTGCAGTGTGTCTGTGTCTGTCTCCTCCATTGCCAGAGGCATCCGCCCAGCCAATTTACTGCCTCAAGACATGTACTGCACTACGCAGCCACTAATCCAGCTCTAACGCAGCTCCATCAGCCCTGCCCAGCTGTGAACGCTGATCCATTCAAGGTTGTCTCTGGTCTCTCACTTTGTCCATCACCAGGAGAGGGGTACTTTCATTCACTTCCTTTTTTCTTCTATCTGAACTGCCCCCACACACACACACACACACACACCGACCTGACCCCACGTCTGCCCCTCAGCTTGTAACACAAACTTCAGCCTTCATCAAAGACTGGATGCCTGTTAGCACTGAAATCAGATAGCACTTCTGGCTAGTCGGCTGACCCGACACAGTACGGCTGCACACTGAGAGCAGCAGGACGTAGTAGACACAGAGACGGACATCGACAACCTACCCCGTGCTTGTTCACACACAGTCATCACACAACATAGAAATGTTCGCGCTGACTTCTTCAGCCGCGTGTGCCCGGACGAAAAATGACAGTCAGCGTTTAAAAATGGTGGTCAGGGTGTGTGAATGAGTTCACGCTAACTACAATCAGCTCTTAAAACAGACCCATTACTGGCTGCACTGGTCCAGTTTAGCCACTGATCTGGGGTCAGATTACTCCTCTAGTGAGGCCATAAAAGGGAATGTAACTTGATGTGGAGTACCTGTGGTCAGAGGTACGCTACGCATTATCACGGTAACACATCTGCCCATTAGTGTGCTCCTCTGCCCTTTGAGGACGCAGAGGGGTTGAGGTCTGCTCCGAGGATCATTTTTAAACATTCATAACTTTCTTTACAACTCAAACATGAAATGACTATTTGGGCTCCAAGTCAAGTCAGAGATCTCCGACAGATCTGAAGCAGTCGGTTTAATCAAATTGCAATCCAATCAAATTGACACCTATCTTTTTTTTGAGTTAATACAGTGCTGACTGCTGTTTAAAGTACCAAACATAAAAGACTCCACAGTAACTGCCGTCCTGAGGGATCCGGCTTCTCCCCATGCTCCCTCAGCGTTGGTGATGTGGCCCAGACAGACTTGCTGGTTTTGAGTTTCCACCCCAGATTTTACAAACTTCCCATAGACGGTGAAGCAGAGGGACGGAGAGGCCCAAAGGGACAGACGTCTGTCTCATTGCCAGGTGCTCACGGTGTAATGACAAGCAGGTTTGAACTGCTCTGCTCTCTCACCTGAGTCTGCCCCTTAGGTGAACACTGACAGACACGGGAAACATGGAGTGAAACTCATGACTGAACAATAAACCGGTTCATTTCCAGTAGGAATACACAAGAATGCTGAAACCTTTCATCCTGAGCGCATAAACCAGGGTGATAAACAGCCAACATTAAGGCACCTTGAAGAGCAGTTGGGCATGTACATTCACAGCTCGGCCTTTCTTTGATGCTAATGAGGAGGCACACCTCCGCTGGCTTACAGGGCGTCTGGCCGTCATCACAGGATTGGGAGCCAGCTGGCACATGTACGTGTGTTTAGAAGATTTAAGCACAGAATCTTTCACGTGACTACACGGGTTTCCCAGCCTCAACGAAACCGAACAAGCACAAACAGATGTGCTTGTTGAAGAAAGAATAGCCCACGAGCAAAGCAGCAGATTTGAAGAACACGCTCTTTAGAGGGAGCTCCGATCCTTGTTCTTGATTACTAACATCAGACAGAGAGCCAAGTTAATGTTTCCACAAGAGAACGCTTAGCAGTGACATTTCAAACACAAAGTCTCGCCTCAGAGGGACATGCCAGCTTTTTCACTCAGCCTCTGAGTGAGGCAATGTGAGCGCTCAACACTTCTTTTCCAACATAGCTGAGACTTTACTCGCCACTTTCTATGGAAATCCAACAAGACCTCATTTCCTGAAACACATTCGGAGGTTAGGAGCAGCCAGGAAAACCTTCCTTTTTGTTCAAACCAGCACATTTGAATTAAAAAAAAAAACAGTGTCAAGACTGGAAAAAAAAGAACGATCCCAGTTGTTCAACAAAGGTATTAAAAGAGGATCTGAGGAGCCGCTAACAGAATTACAGGTCATTAGCACCTCTTAAAATCCTTTAAACCAGCAGGCTTCGCCTCATTCACACTGGAAAGGTGCAATTCACCTTCCTATCAGATGGAGGCTCTTTCTCACCTGTAATTTACCTGCACGAAAATTAACACTTATCCAAGTGTCGATTTTATAAGGGTTTGATTAGTAGAATATTTAGAAAAGTAGGTGTCACTGCCTTTCACAGTGATACGCTGTCAAGCCTGTGGTCACGCTGGACTCCCACCTCTCCTTGCTGAGCGCCATGCGTGGGGGATCTAAGTTGGGATTCTCCATGGACTCCATTTGTGGGCAGGCGCAGGAAGTAGTAGAGGGGTGTGGAGGGCGTCAGGTGACCAGGACACGGGCTGCTGGGACGGGCGTGGCGAGCTGGACTCAGCCCCGGACGCACTGAGCTCAGACGTTGCATGTGATGCATCGCACGGGACACCAAGTCACCTGGAACAACACGCAGACAGGGTGTCATCAGCATGAGATGCTTAAATAGATGGTTTTTTTTCTCCATTTGGTAAAAACAACAAGGGAAATAGTGATCTCTGTTCTCTATAAAAACGCTGTGTGTTTCCAATCAACCTGCATTTCCCCTTTTCCTAAACCACTTACATTTCCCCTCTTTTATCCATTCTTCTCCCCCAAGTCTGTGGTGGTATTTGCCATTAGCAGCGTGATTATCAGTAAGCACAGCCAGACGTCCAGTCTAAACAGACATTTATCTTCAATCACGAGGGTTAATAGGCTGACAGACATTAGATCACAGCCCCTAATGAAGCGTTCAGCTGTTTCTGCACTGCACTCGACCCTGACAGATGTCCGACGTGCACGTAAAGACCAACATTTCTGAAAGAAGGATGGTAGCATCAGTGGCTGATTGAGCAGTGACGCCCAGGCTGCATCACATCTTGAACAGTTTGGAGGAAAACTGCTTTTAGCTCGACAAGCTCGGAGCTGGTCTTGAAAATCAATACGCGCCAAAATATGAATGAGCAGAAGAGACTGATCAGCAGTCTGTCTGACAGTTTTCTCTTAAAACACTTCTGAAAGTTTGAGAAGTGTGGGATTTAAAAAGTCAAACATTATTACTGGAGTAAAACATGCTGCACGTTCGCAGTTTCTATGGGAAGGTTTGTGTCGAGGGACTTCATTTAAAGTAAATTATGAGAAGGATTTTCCAAATATTCTGGTGATGTGTTTCGACTGGGAACAAATCTTTGAATATTCCATTAACCATGTACGGCCTAACCACTGAAAACATTAGTGTGACTGACTTAATTAAACCTACACTTCACGTCTGAAAGGAGTCAATGTAAGCTGAAGTCACAGAACTGAGCAGACATGAAACGGAAACGTGTCAGAGGCTGTCGATCTGCAACAAGTAGATATCAGTTGTTTCCCGACAGGAGGTAAGGGACGTGGAGGAGGGGCAAGGAGGGCAGTGGTGGGAGTGAGGCCAAGTTGAACTTGGTATCTTGTAACGCTCATTTAGTATAATTACCCCCGGGTTAATCTCTAACCAGATTACCGTGAATGGAAGGTTGCACAGGGGGGGACGAGGCTGGGAACCTCAGCAGCATATACGTGTATATTAGAGGGTTTGGAGCTTCAAGGGGGTTAGATATGGGTAGTCCTTCCAAAACAGACCCCACTTAAAGCTGAAGGGCCTCTTTTGTGTAAACCATCACCAGCAGTCCTCCAGGAGGTCTCCTAGGAATTCTTACCCAAGATGGAGAGCCTCTCCTTGGCTTTTAAGCCCGTGTTGTGTCCCGAGGCAAAACTGAGCTTTAGGAGTCAGAAGGACATGAAATAGCTCATTCTTAGATTGCAGCGTATATGGGAGTCAGCCTACTGATTTATGTTTGTCCATTGTAATGAAGTTTAGGTGGTACAACAATGGGAAAACATATTGTGTAGTAATTTCATCGGTACTCTGTGTGAGTCTGAATGGCAATTCACTTTGAATGTCATTTATTTGAGGAGTCCTGATCTTTAATGTTTCCCCAAGTTAGCAGGGAGAGGTTCTCAAAACTGTTGGAAGACCACCACAGAGAAAAAGTTGAGAATACTCAAATGTGCCTGGAAAGCATAGTTTGTAGCCGATCTATTGGGTACACTGTGTTTTCCAACACTTATGCTTATTGAGCTGAAGTGTCCCCGTATCCAATACCAATCATTATCCATCACGTGTTTGTGTCTCTGCACGTTTCTGTCCAGGTCAGTAAAGAGATCCAGCAGCACTGAGCAGCTCAGTACAGATGTGTCTCTGTGTGCCTGGTCCTCATGGGCCCAGGAGGGATCGGAGAGTGCCAGGCTGTCTGTGTTTTTGCTGTGAGTACGCGAATCAGCGAACACACGTGTGTGTGTGTGTGTGTTTGTAGGCAGGAATCAATCTGAAGCAGATGCCAGCCCTGCCCAGATTCACACCACTGAGAGATGTGGCACAAAGACAGCACTGAGCCAGCCAGAGAAAGAGTGTTACTGTGTCTGAGAGTGTGCACACGTTCTTAATGCCCAACTAACGACAGTGGTGTATGAACGGTGGCCTTGTGCTAGAGGAACAAATGGCAAAGTGTTAGCTGCTGTGGAGAGGCAAACCCCTCCTCCTCCCTTCCCCGTCCCAACAGCCTCAATCTTCACGCTCTCTACCTTTCCATCATTTCCCCTTGGACCCCTCCCCCACTTCAAACCCCAGTCTTACCGCTATGTACTCAATCCTTGAACTTAATCCTCTGACTTTCCTACTTCCTTTCCCTCTTTCCCCATCTTCTACCCCATCACAGCCTCCATTTTAACCAGACCACATGTGCAGCGCAGTCTGACTGTGTGTCTCTGTGTGCGAGACAACGTCCCTGTGTCTATGACATTGAAACAAAAAAATGTGAAGAGAAATTTACAGAAATTGAAAGAAAATTAAATACATTTTATCTTTGACTTTGCATTAGAGGAACACACAGAAAGACAGTGAGATACAAAAAGTCTGAGCTCGAGCTTCAAAGATGACACATGCAGCTCCACACTGACATCAAATAAAGTCCAGTTCTAGCTTTCATCCTATGTGGAAGAATTTGGAGAACGCATTCAGAGTACCAGAGCATTAACATGCAATTAGATCACTTGTGTTAATGCTAACATAAATCTCTCTCACATACACACACCACACACACACACACAGGCCCACTCACTGAGCTCAGAGATGCTGCCCACACAGGTAGCCAGTAGCGACTGTTCCAGCGTCCTCAGCTCCAGCTGAGCATAGGCATCCTCTCTGCAGTCCACCGACGTCTGCTGGTTCTCTGTGTAGGGACTGAAAATGGGCCGGGCAGAGACAGAACACTCTACGCAGACAAAAACAGAGAGGAATGGATTTAGGATTCATATATTCATGTTTGGAAAAAATCAAACCACTGCTGAGCCATGAAAAGTCCAAAAAACATTGTCAGAGGTGTGTACATAGTGTATTTGTAAGCCGGGTAACACGAAATAAACACACAAAAACAACACGTCAGGAAAGTAAACACAGCACACACTGATATCAGGCCAGTACGAGGTAAAACAAATAGCACACCACACTTCACAAATACACACAAAGACGTGTTTAAAACTCAGATTTCCTGTAATGGTGGTGATGATGGGGGTTGATGTGAATACACGACGTGAGCAAATAAGGAAATATCTGGAAATAAAAGTTGGCATGAGGATCGTTAATCAACAGAGGGCGGGAGGGGTCAAAGACCACCAGGATCCACTGACCCCACCACCTCTTTGACCTTCTTTACACACAGATGACGGAAGAAACGAGTCACACTGCAGAGTATGAATGAAAGAAAACAAAACACTTTACGAATGATGAGTTTCAAAGACCCAACGGGACATATTGAAGGACTCACTGACAGCATTATCCGCAGTAGTAAAAAAGAACCATCATAATTGAGCATTTATTACGAAACTTTTTTCTCTAGTATAAATAAATATGTATTATTCTAAGACAGGAAGGACGAGACAAATCCACTGAAAGTACTACTAATCTACCATGTTTGTGATGGGTCAATCTTGGACTAGTGTGGTATTTCCTCCTCAGACAGTTTCCCTGGAGACGTGTTCACTAAAGCCTTCTCTCTCCAACTCAAAGGTTCATGTTCACAGAGGTTTTCCAGTGGTAAATTCAACAAAAATGAAATGCAATTAGGTTTGAACAGTATCTTACCTCCCTACACAGAATGCACAACACAAATTACAGTGTTTCATGTACCTCTAACATCCAACACAATTCCTGCCAAAGAGATAATATCTGCCTTATGTAACCACAGATGTCGTCCTCTATCTGTATTTGGCTGCAGTAGCCACCCTGCTATTGTTTTCCATTTGTAATAAATAAAAACTGTGATGTGCTGTTGGGCATTCTGCTCCATCTCTGACAACTTCATTACAGTTGCCTGTCCCAAAACAAGGAGCAATATGTGGTTACATAAAGCTACAGCGCAGCTAGTTGATCAGGCTCATCGTGGTTAGTGCCCACAAGTTCATCTTTATTTTGGCTTCTGAAACTGTGGTCTACCAAGCCAACGGAAACGAGTGGGAAGAGGAAAGGTGATCTGTGCAGGTTTGTGATTTATTTACAAAGCCAGCGATGTGTGTGTGTGTGTGTGTGTGTGAGGGGGGGGCTGTACTTTCCCATACTCCCTGCTCTTTCCTAAGCGATGGGCTTCCTTCCCTAAAATGACATTTGCATGTGCTTCGTGCAGTTGTGTCCTCAGTGGAACCCACAAATATGGTGTGGCCTTATCAGAAGGCTGAAGAAATCCATATCAGCAGTATTTGTACAAGCATCTGAATATGAACACGTGTGAAAATGTGGAGCCAATACGCCGTTATTCATGTTTGCCCTGAGTCATTTGTGTTTTTTGTGGAGCAGTGTAATTTGTCGTGTCCATCACCAGGCTTATGGCTTTGTTCCTTCCATGATGCAGACTTTATGACCAAAAGCTCTCCCAGCCAACACACACGCACACACACTCACCACAACACACATACACACACACACACACACACACACACACGACCACCAGAGCATTATCACATACACAGCTATCAGAAACCATCAGAAACCATCACAGCCTAATCTGCAACATGGCGTCACCTGTCCGTTGACACTAGGACACACAGCATTTATGTCTTTACTGCTCAGTCAGAGAGGGGGTGACAGTATCACATTAACTGGATGTAAGGCTGCATAACAGCTGCTCTATAAAGACTCAGAGGAATGTAATTGTGGTGCTACAAACGATGTACGACCTTCATGAACAAACACACACACACATACAGGGAGAGGGTCACTTCTGCTTTTAGCTGTGCTTTGTTTATGAAAACCGCATCAATAGAATTACAGATATTGGACAAGGACAGTTGTGCTGCCTCAGGACATCGTGTAAAAAAACTGTAACAGCTCTCCCTCCCTCCCTCCCTCCCTCTCGTACTTTCTAGGCACCATCTGACTTGTATAATATGTGCTGACCCCCCCGTTCCAGTACAATGGAAATGGCTGCCTCCAGCAGAGTGCTATTGCTACAAAGGACACGTCACACAAACAAAACTGTACACAACTTTAAACACATCCCCAACATACAGCCACTGTTGATTTTTTTTGTGCAGTTATAATCGGACTAGTTGACTGTCAAAATAGTCATTAGTTGTAGCTTCTAATGTGGAACATTAAAGTATTATTGGAATCATTTATTGTGTTAACATCCATCTCCATCTCATAATCTGTCTGTATACTACTGTACTTTACAGCCACCAGAGTAGCACTGCATGTCCTAAGAGCCCATTGATTACAGCTTTGTCAGGGAGATAAATGCCTGCAGAGGTGTTACAGACATTCAAGGAGATTATGTCCCATTAGTGTCAGGGTATGAGGGTGTGTGCTGGCAGGTGGTCGTCATTTTAACACACCATTGCCCACTGCAATACACAAATGTTCTAATGCTGTGTTCACCAAGAATGCCAAGTTGATGTTTCAAGTCTAGTTGGATTAGACACTAGTTAGATAGCAAACCAGTGATGATCAAGAGTTTATGTAAAAATCCTTCAAAACAATTACTACAGACATGTTGAGGTACTTTCAGTTCATTTGTCCATCCACACCCCTTTTAAAGTCAAGGCGAATACACACTCTGAGAGTTCCCAGAGTACCACCCCAGCAGCTTGTTCACCACTGAACCCCCAGTTTACGTCATCTGGACCTGATGTAGGTTCCTAATCCAACCAAACACTGTCCCCACATCCACCACTAATATCACAGAAATATCAGTGAAAGGAGAGGACAGCAATACGTGACACAGTGACTGGGTGAGGCGGGGGAAGATAAGTAGCACAAGGGATTGATTCTTTTCACAGTCATTATGGTTTCTTAGCTGAGGTTGACCCTGCAAATGTCATGTGGGAATCTCGGCTACAAATCATATTTAGAATATACCACAACGCCCGTGCAGTCCCCAGCCCATCAAACTACCCCCCACAACCATTACAACTCCCTCGGCCGAGCAATCACTCACAACACTGTCGAACAAACTGCGAGAAGAAACACAGGCGCTACTTCCTGCTTTGTTAAAAGTGGAGCTGAGCCAAGCCGTCACTTCTCATTAGGTGTTCTCATGAGTCATATCACTCCAACGACTAGAAGGACACTCTGGAGCACAAACATCTGCCAAGGTTCAAGTAAATGTCTGAGGAAAGGACTGAAGCAGCACATTTTTAATAGTTCAAGTCATCTTTGGCCATAACACGGTATTCACCTATAAACTGTTGCTGATGACACAGCTGACCAGTTCAGTCACAGAACGGAGTCAGGCTTATAAGTCCAATGAATATGAGATGCAATGTGTTATAAAAGTGGAAATGTTATTGGTGAACACTAGGTCTAGGTCTAGGTAGGTCTAGTGGTCTAGTGATGGAGGACCTCTACACTGATTCATCTTTCACATATAACATATGTCACATCGCACACGTGAGTTGATGATTAAATCAAATAGTGATTGATAGTTCTGAACAATAGAACACCAACCCCTTTAGAACGTAGGATCAGATTTGCATTCGATACACAACAAGCATGTGGTGACTCCGTTTTCAGACCTTGAAAAGTGCTGAGTGTGTTTGCGTGTCACCTGATTCTCTCACAGCTTCTGTTCCCACCACTCAGCTCTGATAAAAGTACATTCTTGAAATGTAATAAGTCTGCAAGCGCTAATTTGTTTTGACTACAGTCGAGAGTGTGTGAAAGACAGGAGGGTACGATGAGCAGACTCCTGCCTCGCCTCCTTTAACAGCTTCTTCATTCATTACAGGGTGGATGGATCAGAGAGTGAGGGGGCTTCAAAGCCGCGTCCCCTGTCCACAACGGGGCTGTGATTTCAGACAAGGAGCCTCTAGGCTTGTTCCTGAAACAACCGTTCAACGTTTGACAGGGCTGTTTTAGGGTGTGTATCACCCCCACGCTGCCTTTGGAGCGCACATACAACACATACTCTTGCTCTGTCAGTGAAGTCATCGGGCCAGATGTGATCCCTCGCTCACAGCACTGTTTTCCCATCAGTAAAGGCTTAAACACACCTGTTTTTCCACCCCCCCAACACACACACACACACACACACACACACACACATCTTCTCTCCAAGACACACAATAACCTTTTATTAGAGGCAAAGAATCAAACGTTTGTGTTTCCTATGGGTGCATATAACAGTGGGATTAGGTTTGAGTCAGTTACAGTTTGGTAAAAGGAACATTTCAGCACTCAGGGTTAAAAATATCTCTGTTTGCTGACTCTGGCTGACCCTCCTCATGATCCTTATCTAAACAGAATTCAAATGGGACAGAGGGGCTTTTAGGAAGTTGAAGTGGTCCGTTAGTATTTGGGCTAAAAATAATCACTCATTACACAAGGTGGCGTGTGTCTTTCAACTAAGTTGATCTATCGAAGGGCAGTTAGCGGAGAAAGAGAAGCATTCATAGCCTGAGTTGTCTAAGTTGTATGGTTTGGATCCAAAGGACTATTTCCTGAAACCTCCAAATTGAGGATTCAGACTAAAAAGCCAACAAAAGATCATTAATCTCACAATCTCGTAAGTGTACGAGGACACACACACACAAATGTCTGAGTGTGATATATCACTGTCGGGACGATCAGCAGTGACGTGGTCTGGTCGATGTTCCCTGACACCTCTGGTGAACCCTGGCTGCAAAGAGTCATGGGTCAGAGGTGGGCGCTCAGCTGGGGCTAAAAGAGGAAGTGACCATATCAGCTGCGTATAAGGAGGCTTCCCTACGCCACTGAGTCAGAACACCCACACACTTCACTGCTCACAGCAAGACGCTCGTTACCAGGTTCCGACATGAGGTGAATGTGAAGGAACGGCGAGTTCTCATGTGTCTAACGTCTGGCACCATTTTACATGGCATTCCATTGAGGAAAGGAGTAAAATTGAGAGTTTAAAGTTCTGAATAAAGATTCAAAAGTGTAACCTTTGAATGTCTCTCACCCTCTGGAGGCATTTATCTCCCTGACAGAAGCTCCCCCAGCCCACAGTGAGATTCATGAATTAGTCTGCTGTTAGAAGTCTGCCAGGAATCCTGTGGTGCAAAGCTGCAAGATTATATCTGAGTCTCCACACAGGGTACGCTGAATGTTCAAAAAGAAACCGTTGGGTGTGTTGGAGAAAATGTGGGGGCACGGTCACAAATACAGTTACACTGTTGGCTGACATCACATGAAGAGTATGTCACTGTGGCCACTAGGGGGCTCTTCATCAAAACATGAATGTGCATTATTACGCACGTATTATTTCAAAATTTTATTTGTGTTACATGTATCCATGTTGATTTAATTGAGTTAAAGTGCAACGAGTACTGATAGCTAACGTAGCATTAGCATGCTGTTTCTAGTTAGAACAGTTCAAACAGCTAATTATGTCTTATTCAGCCAAACTGATGAAACATCATTACAGAAACCTTTTGTTTTCACCGTAGTTTTTCAGTAGGTGTACCCAAAACTACGCCATGACACCGTCCCATTTTGTCATATTTCTTTTTACGTGTGTCCTTTTAATGCAGAGATATATTACATATCTGACAAACAAAATGGGGGGAAAGTTCAAAATACTCCCATGCTCAAACTCAGGTCAAATAAGTACTTCTAAGTGCATCTATAACAATTTAACTACTACCTAGCAAACCACACAAACACACACTAGGAGTGTAGCATTCAAGAGGCTTTGGTTTCCCACAGCCCTGAAAAAACAGCATAAGCTCCTCAGCACAACTAACCCTAATCCCAAACATGACTTCAGATTCCCCCCCCTTATCCTCTCCTCTCCTTTAGATTCTGTTTAATTTGCTGTGTCCCATGCTTCCCCACTCCCCCTCTCTCTCTCTCTAATCATGTTTTATACTTTACATTCCTGGCCTGTGGTGCCTGTGGGTATCTAGTCTCATTTGAATTGCCCGTTTCCATATGTGACACCACTTCACAACGTGCGCAGCAAAGGCACAACATAGCCCCATTCTTGGACAACATGATTTTAAAGGCTTCACTGGCTTGTGTTGAGTTCTGTGCCAAAAAATGTGCTGCATATGGAAGTCTGATTGGTTTTCTTTAATGATAGAGAATAACAGGTCCAAATACTTGTACCTCAAACCCACCCTCCCATAATAGACTTTTACAATTGAGATGATGTCAACACCCAAAACCCTGCCAGGAGGTAAAAAATACAAATAAAAACACCAGGGAAAGTCAGGAGAGTAAAAATCTAATGGTTTGGAGGACAATTGTCATTAGTTTCATTTTTATAGGTCAACAGCCCCATTAGCTCATAATGAGGGAGTGAAGAGAGGATCTATTGGCTGGGCATATCAGGGGTTGTGTGTTTTTACGTGGCTGTTTTGAACAGAAATGGTGGCTGTTGCCTCAAGAACAAGCTGCCCTCTATTCAGCTCAAAGACAAATAACTCTATTGGCTGCAGGCTGGGTAAAGCAGCACAAAGTGTGTGTGTTTGCATTAATTGCTTTCATTCTGTCGGTGTGATCAGCTCGTTTTTTCTCAGCGGGGAACAGAGAGTCAGTTTGGAGAGCAGACAACATGTTCATTGAGCGACGACCTGAACCTGAACCACACCGATCCTGGTCGGGAACAAACGTGCACACATCTTTGGAGGTGAAAGTGAGGTGTGGCCGAAAATACAAGGTGCTCACTCATTTCGAAGGAATAGAAGTGAAAATAAAAAGATCAGCAGACCAGTTCCTCACCATTACACCATTTATCAGTCTGCATCTTATGCAAGTAACATCTGTTTTCTCCATCATTTTCTTCCTGTGACGGCATTGATGGCACATAACTTGCAGACTCGTTTGATCTGTTCACATCTCATTCTGTTTAATTGACTTTGGGACTGTTAACTTGTTGTGGATATGTGGTATCCAAATTAAGTCTGGACACACGGCATTGCTTGGCATGCATCTGAAATGAAAAAAACATTAAGTGAAAATAAAGACACACTTAGTTGCACACGGTTCTGTACTGGTTACCTAAATCAAATCAAGCATCCACCCTTCTCATTCTCCCTCCTCCCTAATTAGTTTATTACACCTTAAATAATGTATTCACACATCAGCACAGACTAATTAACACATCAACACACACTCACAGCTTTTGTTCCAAACTTTCATGATCAGATTTGACTCCTTTTTGCTGCAGCAGTTCCACTGCGGTTCTCACAGTCCGACCAGCGGGTTCCACAGAGGGACTTAGAATTTGATGTTTCAAAGAACTGAATCCAAATTCCCCCTTGTAAATCTAAAGCAGCTTTGGACTGATTAACATTCCGAGTTGGGCAGAGGAGAGGAGAGAAATCATGACGCAGGACAGAGTGAGTCAAAGGGGTTCGGTGGATGGTTTATGATTAGGACTGGAGGTTCACTCACTCTCTCAGTCACTCCTCTTAAATTAAATCTGTATTTTCAGAGCAGAGCAGAAAAGGAGCCAGAGAGAGGAAAGTTAAAACAATTTCTAGGCATTCACACGGCTGTCTGTGTCAGCTGTGGCTGATGTTAACAACAGTGGAAGACGTTTTGCTTAGCCCTTATAGGTTGAATACTTTATGTAAAAACAACAATAACTCTGAATTAAGATGATGTTAGATAATAACGATGATTGAATTGTTTCAGTGTCATTTTACACAGCGGACAGTGACTGGGTCAGTACTGGTGTGGTGCTGGGGCCGGTTCCAGGAAACAGGTTTAGTGAACCCAGAGTTTGTTAATAACCCTGAAATGAAGAAAACTCTATTCTATTTCCACTTAAACTGACAGATATCATATCAATGGAATGGGCCCCAGGGGTCGGACTCTACGCAGTGGTTCACAACAGCTCCCCTCTGGTAAAGAGCATCGGTTGTAACACTGGCTTGGTGGAAGGGACAACTCACGGCGAGGAAAATCAACTGTCACTGGTGCAACATGCATGAAAATGATTTATGATATTATAAATCAATGGACCACCCAACCTCACATACATATTGTGGTATATATTTGCATTGCATTAAATAATGGTATGCATCAGGCACTGAGGCGTCAACGACTGCACAAATCATGTGACCTTGTGTCAGTCCTCTGGGTGACAGCAGGAGCCGGTTGTGGCTTTAAATATGATGTGTGTGACCTGGGTGTGTTGGGGACCTGCAGGGCGTGTTGGGGTGTCCCAGCTCTTTAGAGAGAGGCAGTAAACTTCCTCTCAGCAGACCGGTTTACTCATTCAGCTCCATGCATGACCCATCTGACACCCCAGGGGGTTTACAGCTCACCCCCGACCCTTAAACACACCGTGTACACACCCCTCGCACACACTGCACACAGAGGGTGTGTCATGTGTCAAAAGGAGCTTGCTAAAAAGGCATCCCCATCCTCCAAGGCAGCTATGTCACCCCCTGACCCTCCATGTTCACGCCCACAACGCGCCAAACACCATTCGTGCCACCTTCTTCAGTGCTAATAGGTGCCCATGTGGCGTCACTAAAGGTTATCAGACGCACTAAAAATGAGACAAAGCCTCATTGTGTCCACCTTGTCATCACACAGGCACACACAGCAACCAGTGGAGAAGTGAATGACAACACAAAGATGGCCACAAAACGACAGCTACATTTGAGTTGTTTTTTCTTTTTCTTCTTTAACCTGTTCAGACACCCAGAATGGAACACTGGGTGACCTACGTTTCACCTCTTTATCTGTAAAATCTCCCTATTCCATTTTAACAGACAATGTACCTTGAACTATTTGGATTTATTCATTTTGGTCCTTAGTTGATTACTGTTGTATCGATATGAACAATGGCCGACACGGTGTAGGCTGAAGCCATGGTTTATTATGCAGTAGACAAATGCTAATTTTCTTTGAAATTGGACAAACATGACAACGCATACTGTATAGAAAGCAGGCAAATCAAGGAGTGATTCTTGCACTCTCTTCCTATGAACAGCTCCTCAATGGAACACGGAAGTGAGTCCTTGTTTGTCTTAAACATTCAACAGCAGTAGTGAGGTCAACAATGTCATCTAGGACATTTAGTGTATCTGCGTCAAACTGCACTGAATTAGCACCTGTCCCACCTTCTTGATTTGATCTCACAGTTTCAAGCTGAGAGGGAGCCAACAGGCAACACAAAAGCCTACCAGCGAGGGGAAGGTCACGCAAAAGGACAGAGGAAGCAGCACGAGTCTCCTGTCTGACAGACACTTGGATTATATTTGCTTTGTCAATATGCAGTGACTGAGTGTGAGCTGTCCGCATCCAGCGTAAATCGCCTCTCGGGTGAGAGACTTGTCATTCAAATGACGACAACAGCCTCTCATCACAAGTCATCTTGACTCACCACCGCTGCAGCATTGTCCTTCAGTCGCAACGACGGCTGCAGTTCAACATGCACACAGCTCACACACCCAGTGTGATGATTCTTCTCTGCAGGGGGGCACGGTGCTCACACATTCCTCAGGCCAAACATGGCAGGAACACAAATAAAATGGTGGGAGGTGGACGTAGCGGTGTGTGTGCATATGTACACGGGGTGTGTTTGTTGCTGTGTGTTCCCAGCTGTTGCCTGTGCAGGTGCGAAATGCTTGACTCAGTGTGTGTCACTGAAATGCTTTATAAGGTCATCTCAACATCTCAACGGGCAGGTTTAATATCTGCGGCCTGTTTTAATGTGTCTGTCCATGTGTGTTTGTGCCTCTGTGTAGACGTGGAGCGTGTTTAGTGGATGTTTTGCCGGTCAGAAGAGGCTCCTGTTCCAGCCAGGGGTCTCAGCGGACCACCCACTGAATAACTCAGCAGCAGATGGAAAGAGACAGACAAGGATCACAGATGAAAAGAGATAATACCAAGAGAGACTGATACCTTCCGCCATCTCTTCCTTCCACACGTTTTCCCAAGTTTCTTCTAATGATAAAACCAGAGCACTGACAAGTACTCACAACGTGGAAGCCGAAGGCCATTTAGCTTTTTAGGAAAGCAGGATTTCATGGACTCTTTCTTCAGCACTGGAGAAGATCCAGTTAATTTACTTCAACTGCACAATGCTTTCCAAAGCCACAATGACTGAATAATAGCTGACAGATTTTTAGCCTCTCCTAAAACACAGAAATGCACACTGGCAGATGCACTTACAAATTTGAAACTGCCCACATTGTATATCACCAACACTGCCTTTCAGAGAAATGAATAAGACATTGCTTGGCAGGAGAGGACCGATAAATCATCCCAAACTACACACACCTACTGAAATAGCCCCAGTTTCATCTCAAACAAAATGTGAGAAAATGTAAACGTTCACAGATAGTTGAACATTAGGGCCACTCAGACTTGTGATATGTGCTGAGTGTCGGGCCCTAACCACTGTGGGTATTGTTAGTAAATCCTGACGAGTGAGAGGTGCTAGCCACATCCTGACCACACACACACACACACACTTAAACACACAAACCTTCCCAGAGAGACCAGACAGACCCTTTAAAAATGTGCTGTACGTGGGCGTGTGAGTTTTTAAGAGGAGTGATTGTGAGGTTCTGGCTCGCACACACTCACACAGCTCCTGTACAAACAGCAGACAGACTGACAAATCTGTTTACGCTCTTATTTTCCCACTGTCAGGCAGGGCGTGTGTGTGCAGCCCCCCCCCTCCTGCAGTCGTACCCCATCTGTCAAGGCAAAAAAAATATATGTCGGTGCTTAGTGCTTGAATGGTTTCATCGAACTTTTACAGTATTCCAAAGATGAACGGGAGGCCACGTTTTCCTGCTTGGGAAACCCTCTGACCACAAGACGAGGCTGACTGAACTGGGGGCTCATGGGATATTTCATTCAACTGCTTGTCAAGTGTTCAGAACACGCACACACACACATACTGTTTCTCTTCCCTGAGACAACTCCCATTCTCCAGTTTCACCATGTGAAAGTCCCAGCAGTGTTTGCAAAAACCACAGGGTGATAACTCCCTTAGGTTTCTGTGTGCAGAGATACACCAAGACAGAAGACATGGTGTCGCTTCCTGAATTACCTCACGACTGCCTTCTATTTAATATTGAATATGCTGTGTGTGTGTGTGTGTGTGTGTGTGTGTGTGCGTGTAATGATGCCTTCCCCAGCTGTCTTTTGAGCTACAGGTTCCCAAGAGGCTGCCTGCAGCAGTAGCGCCGAACCCTCGGCCAGAGGAGACCTGGCAGAGAAGACAAGAGATAATTGCTGAGACGGATGAAAGAAAGCAGCAGGAGCAAGAAGAAAAGAAAGAGTAAGATCTGCAAGAATGAAAATGGAGGGGACGCCCCTCTTTTCTTTGATATGATTTCCAGACTGTGGTGACACATAAACAAGCCTGCAGACAAGCAGGCACAAACACAGCACCCGACAGGAAGCCCGAACGTGTTCAGTGGAGAGCGGCGTACAGAAATGCCGCCGAGGCCAATACTTGAATAGTACTTGACCTCATTCTGGTAGGCAGCTAACGGCTGACCTCTCTAGCTAACAACACAAGTCAGTCAGAGGGTAATTACAGTCTGCAGAGGAGAAGCACACAAGAGCCAAGAGCCACAAGGCAGGTTCATCTTCTGCTCTGTACTTTTTACCTCTGCCCTGACTCTTTCCTGTCTGCCCCTGCCTTTCTTTTTCCTCCCTGCTCTTGATGAACACTTGATGAATGATAGCTGTCAGAATGAGAATTAATTAGCACACTAAAGCTGGATTTATGCTCCTGCGTTGAACAGACGCTGACCCCTGCTCACCCTGCTTTTACACTTCTGCGTCTGTCTGTCAGCGTATCTCTGTGTTGAATCTTGTTTTTCTTTTTTTCTTCTTCATGTTTTTTCCCAGTTATCTGTGTTTACTTCAAGAGATAGCAACTGAAAGTAAGCAGGTCGTCTTAGTGCAATAACTCCAACAAGATTAGCAGGATATTCCACTCATTTTTCTGTTAAGAAATCACATTTTGTATTTTATTTCTGAAGAGGTGCTCATCATGCTACATCGTACACCACACTGTACCTACCAACATCTACCAACAAGAACGTTGGCATAACTGTACCACACAAACAGCTGCTGAAATCAGGCTCTATAGCTTCCCTCCCCTCTGTCAGCCATTCACATACAACACACACACACACACACACACATCTGTGTTTTGCTCTATCACACACAAAGTACTCTGTTATTGCTTTCCTCGTGTTCCCCTCTGCAGGAGATGATGATGGCATTTCAAGATTGGACAGTGAATTGAAGAATGAATAACAGGAGGGGTTCCTGTCGGGTCAGCACTGCAGGGACCTCCACTTGTCTCTCTCAGCGTGGGGGTGGAGATGATAGTCAACCATGTGGACATTGTGGATGTCAGAATTCCTCTTTCCTCGCTGTCAAACAGAGCCGATATCACACTGACGTCCTCATGAAGTTTAGAAACATTAGTTGTCACACCTGCATCCTGAGAAAACACACCGACTGCTGATAGCGCAATGATAGCGAACATTCCTTTGCATCTTTGTCTTTCGATTCTCTTCTTATCAGTCTGTGTCCCTGTCTCGTATGCGAGTGTGTGTGGATTCCACTGCACACGTTCTGTTCTGTGTGTATTATCTGTGTCTGTTCCGACACCAGGATAGAACGACAATGTTATCAGTGTCCCAGAGATGCTTGAGGACATCACGCTGTGTTTTCACATGTGGGCTTATATGTGCTCCTTTGTTCCGCTGAGATCAGCTCGCCGTGCTGTGGACCCTCTGTCTGCAGACTCGCATATCAAAACAAAAGGCTTTCTGCTGAAAAGGATAACAAACTCCCTCCAACAGTGCTGAAATGTTGATATGAAACTGATGAATACAAGCTGGGCACGCTCCACAGTTTGGCTGAGGCTCAGCTGACCAACTGGGTGGGTGTTACAGTATTTACGACTTGCTGACCTCCGGGCTGACTCTTTCCACACCCAACTTATACTCACGCACACACACATCTGTCCCCTTCAACCCCTTCAGCCCCATCACACACACACCCCCTTAGCACCTGACTAGACTGCTGAAAGGCTCCTTCTGTGGAACACTTAACAGGAAGTCCCCTAAACACTGGACAAAGTATGTTACTGTTGTTAGATCGCTGGTTTAATGGCAAAAAGCCTTGATGAACTCTCAAACACTGTGACGCCCCTTTCTCCTGCCTTATTAGAGTGGAGGCTTTGCTGTTTCATACATTATGTATTTAACTAGTGGCCAGCCTCCTCAGAGTTCATTTACAAGACGTTTTATAAGGCCAGTGCACGTTTGTACAGTTTGTGCAGTTGATGCCGTGTCATTAGTGCTACTTAATCCTCAATGAACCTTGGATTAGTCACACATGTTTCTTGGGGGCATGCTGGTGAAGCGAATATGTCATTCAGACAGGGTTAATGATCCCACTGAGTTTAAGGAACCAGGTGTGATGAGCTGAAAACATGATTTTAAAGTGTCTGTAGAATGGGAAGAGGAAGCATTGAGGGGCTCCGTCCAGCTTCTTACTGACCTTTCAGTCGTCACTCCTTTAAAGCGCCGAGTCATTCGGGGTACAAACTGACACAATGCACTATGCAGAAAATATCAGTGAGTGGTCAAGAATAAAAATAGACACAGCATCCTCTGACGACTTTGTTTGACTGCAGACGACAAGATAAATACTGTCTCTCAGGACACGGTCAAACAAGGCATCCTTTCATCATTGTCAAATTCCAGGAGATGAAACTTCTGTCTTCTCTCGTCACCCTTCTTCTGCTCAATGGGCAGATTATCTCAGTGGCTGATCGGGGACTTGGATGCCATCTCTGTAACAGAATACATTATGTCCAGGAGTGTCTGCAGCCCTGAAGAGACACACAGCTGGTCTGAATGCATAGGCCCACACATCCTTAAGCGGGTATACAGATATAACCCAAAGTGGTAGGAACGTAGTCCATGACACGTCTTGTGTCTGTGTCAGAGCTATGGTAACAACTTCTCACTACAAAGCACTGGCAGATAAACTCGACACAAAGTCATCACCCAGACTGAAACCCAAACTCTTCAGTACGTTCAAAGGAAACACATAGGCTCGGTGATTATGTGTAATAAGGAGCCTCTTGAGTCTACAGCGGAAACGTGGGCCAACCTAATGACGACTGTTTCTGTTGGTGTCTCCAAAACATGATGTAAATCCATGAGCCTATTTATAAATCTGTGTTTGGTAAGGAAATACAACTCCATCTCCATCATAAAAGTTGGGCTGACAAAGTTCCATGAGAGTACATGTGGTGGATGTGTGGTCTAGAGCTTATCAACAGGAAGGGACTACCACCAAGGGTTTCATGTCTCAACAGTGTTTCCCCATGCCCACATGTGCTGCCCATATGGTCCTGATCTAAACACGCTCCTTCCCTCCTCCAACCACAGGAGAATTCCAAGGAGCCAAACTGTACATGGTTTTGGTCTAAATACGTTGGATGCATGGCTGTGGCACTTTTAATCACCACGTGTCGATCTAGTTGACCTTGACCCAACAGGTGAGGCTTTTCAAGGGATGGCAATGGTTTGCAGGACTGCAGGAAGGAGATGTTTTTGGAAAAATGAGCAACTGAAAGAGCAAGTTGAAAGAGGGCAGACAAAGATTTGAAGTTAAGATTGTAATCAATGTGTGTAATCAACAACTAAAAACCCTGATAGAAGACTCAAACAAGACTAGTTTGACGCAGTTTGAAGCAGTTTGACTATCTGCATAACTTTGGGAAGAACAGGTCTGTGATGTGGGCATCATGATTCCGACAAGCCTCGGCATTTCATGTGTTGTTGGTTGCGGACAGAGCTGCACGTACACAAACAAATACATCTCCTGTGTGGACAGAGAAAGCCAAGAGGACTTTCTCTGTCCACAACTGGGTGGTGAGAAGACCACTCACTGATAGGGGGACGAACTGCATTTGTTTTGATCACTAGAACATCAAGTTTCATGGTTGGCAAACTGGATAATCTGGTTTAAGAAAAGCAGCAGCACAACTGGACGGGGTGTGGAAGTGACTGACCAGTGATACTGTGTTTGATACTGTGCTCCCAAAGACGATGTCAAAAAACAGACTTGAAATACAACTACTCTGGAAATCCAGAACCACATCGAGAAAGACGTAGGTTCTGGCAACGAGTGACAGACCCAACTCAAGGGATGGCACCAACGGGGGCATATGAAAATACCCCTGCATGTGATTGATGGCACAACGACCAATCAGAGCAACCACTAAGGTGACATTGTCAGAGAAATGAGAATTTGCTAGTCGTACATCTGGGTTTCCAGTCTAAAATATAACTGCATAAAACATGAATATATTTGTCTTTATTATAGGTGTTACAACAGTGTATACCTTCTGTTGCTTGGCTTAGATGTAGAATGCCTTCATTGCACGAAATACAGCAGAACGTATCTAATGTGACAGAGGCACAGAAACACACACACACCCATTGATGTCCCTTTCCAAAGCCCAGATAGCATCAATGTCAGGAGAGATATGGGAGAGATGGCACGACTGCAAAGCAAAATCACCCATAAACATTAAAGGCCGTAGTGGCCTACTTTTTCACGACACACAACATACCTCTCAACACACACGCACATCCCGTGCACGGGCACACACACTCACACCTCACTTTGTCAGTCATGATGGGCTCTTTGCCTCGCAAACTCAGCAACAATATCATGAAAGTAGCTTCAGCTTTTCCGTCCTGCTTGTTGTTCTATATTCGTGTCCTCCTCTTCTCTGTCTCTATCCTATGACGTCTCGTGGAAAATTGGAAAGCTACTTAGGTTGCGCAAAAACTCTTATTGCTGAACCTGCAGCAGATTTGTGAGTCTGATTCTTCTCAGTAAGAAACGGGTATTTGAAAGAGGTAAAGTAAAGATACAGGAGTGGTGTTGTGTTTCACAGAGTATCTGTGAACACTATTTGCTAACTCCACCCTCTGTCAACACTCAGGTGTAGAGGACGTGCTGCTTTTCCAATATTCCAAAATTCAATTTGAATTGACATCCAGTGATTAAAAGATGGAATGTAAGAGAATTACATACATCACTGTAGCACTTTTTTCTTGTAATTGAGATCTCAGATAAAATGTTCTTTTATTAGCCAATAACATTATTTACTAGTAAATATAAATATATCTTTTGTATTCTTCTGTATTCATCTTGTTCTTTGTATATTTTAACTTATTTTAATGTTAATGTTTTTTTTTAATATTTTATCTTTTCTATCTATTTCAACCTTTCCACCCTTATTGTGTTTTCATTTCATTCATTGTTTCATTGAACTTGTGTATAACAACATTTACAGGTATTGTGATTTTGATGTCAAGACATCTCTGACAAATTGATGTGATGATACCACACAAGTGACCGGGGTGTGTGTGTGTGTGTGTATTACTATATATTAATGTGCTTTAAAGAAGAAATATGGCTGCAGTCATGTGCTCAACAGTGTGTCTTCAGAGAAGTGTGTTTGCTTTTCCAGCAAAATATATGTGAGCTTTGCCACTCAGCCACAGTACACTGCTGCTCTGACTCTGCTGGACAAAGAGGTCACTGACTGCATCACAAAAGCTTCCTCTTTTAGCCCGTTTACAAAAACAACTATTTAGACATGAAAGGAAAAGGAAAAACATCTCTTCCCTAGCTTGGTGAACAAACATCCAAAAGGAGCCATGTCCTTCTTTTAGAGCAGGCTGGAAGTGATCACAGCCTTTTCTTTGGCAGTTTGCATACAGAGGAGCAATACAGTGCACACACACACACACACACACACACACACACTTCCTCAGCTGCAGCAGTTTGGTTATGGCTAACCTGACTACATAGATCCCAATCAGAGAGAATATGAGGAATTACAGCTTAATCTCCCCCCTCCTATGTCTGCACCCAGCCAAGTCAGTATGGCTTCATCTGATTTCACCAGCGAGGGGTTATTACATCCAATCCCTTGCCAAAACAAATCTGTTTCCATTTAAACGCCACACTATCCGATCCTCCCCTCCATCCATTCACGCTCTCTCTCTTTCTGCTCACTTCCAGCTTGTCAGATCAGCTAATCTGCTTGCGTGTGATTAAATATTACAACCATATCATCCACAAACCAGTTCTGAATCAGCAGAAGTAGATAGCTTCAGATTTATTTGAGCGCACATGCAGAGAAGCTGATACTTGCCAGCTAATGCCTCTTAGCAATTAGACTGTGATGATTGGCATTGATTTCTCAAGGATACAGAGTGGTTGAAATGGGGTTTTATGGTTAAACAGCTGGCACTTTGTTTAATTTGTGAACTGCATAAATGTTTCAAAGCAAGGTGGAACTGATGTGCATCACCACAGAAAAGTGGTACACACGTCCTCTTATGTGCAAACCATAATCTGAAACACTTGATGAAGCCGTCACTGTGAATAATAACTGGGTGGGTGTTTGAATAGGCCGTAACAAAATGCTGTCTGCTTTTCATTAAGTCACTCATAAGGTTGTGGACAATTACGTGTTTCAGTTACTGAGCATTTTTGAACCACTTGGTGCTAGTTCCTTTTTAGATTTATGGAAAGGTCAGAGAGGTTTGACCTCTCTGACAGCATGTCAGGCCATGGGAGAAAACTCACAAGCTGCAGGGGCCATCTATGTGACAGGCCTTGATGTACCTTATCCTTATCCCGTTCTCTACCTTTTCATTCTGCCTGGGTAGTCATGCCTGATGAACTTTAGCCACAGACAGACCCGCTATTTATTATCTTGCCATCCTTTGGCTTTTGTTGCTATGGCCACTGATAAAAGTCAAATAAGGGCTAAGAAGCAAGACAAGGTTGATCCCAAGAAGCTTGAGCATGGATTGGCCTTTACCTGACAGCAACAAAGGCAATTTGTCAAGAGCTTCATGGAGATTTTCAGTACCAAAGCATGAAATCTGTTCACACCCACAGCCAGCGAGTGCAGCTGATCACACAAAATGTGTCATCTGGGAGTAAAAAGTAAATAAATACATAGAAAACACTAGCACAAGGATGCACGTGTCTCTGATTTATGTGTCCAACGGGGAAATGATTTTGAAGTAAAATACTCACTAAAACGCTCAGGCTGTGAATTGAAGCAAGTATCTGCGTCTGTATGTGGTAAAAGATGCAACATGGAGGGCTAAGACTGACACATGGAAGAAATTGACCGCATGGTGAATCCATCCAAAATCCCTGCAAACATGGAAACACATTCTCCTCAGCCGGCAAACCTTTCTGTGAAGAAACACCTGCCCACACTACTAGGACTGGCACTCAACTTTCAGTAATAACCTTTGACCTCTGGATTATTTCCAGGGTCAAATTCCCATCTTGTGCGTTATTATGACCAATCCAGACTCAGACACAGGTGCATGTGGCAGCGTGGACGTCAGACCAGACTTCAAACCGTGATGGTCAAGTCAAATGCAACACAATGCCCCGTGTGAGCTTCCAGCCAGTCTTCAGAGTCCCTCATTAGGGACCCCAGCTGCAACCCCAATCCCACGTGCAGAACACATTCCCTCAACGATCATAGCCAGGACTCTGCGGTAAAGCATGTGACATGTCTTCTGCACACTTTCCAATCCAAACAAGCCGAGGAAGCTCAATACCCATCTGAACTCTCTTGTCCTCTCTGGATGGATAAAATCTCAGCTCAGCTCATTGCCAGCCAAGAATCAACTGAAAAAAGGTTTGCTGTCACTATTTTTCCTGTGTCTCTATTTGTGTCAGCTCCCATTTTTCTGCATGTCATCTTGCTCCTATCACAGCTTTACTGTAAACAGTGAAGAATCATGACTCATACTGCTAAAATGTCATGGGAGGAGCATGGCCCGGGATCAAAACAATCACTGAAGTCTTGAAGAAGAAAGAGCAGCGAGTAAAGACGGAAACGCAACAAAAGAATATCACTTCAAAAGATTATTCCTCTTTTGACTGTCCATCATTTCTGAATTTAAATGACCTGCATTTCGGGACGTTTCAAAATCCAGGTCATTGGTATATTTATAGCAAAACAAATCATTCAGTGCTGTCATATCTGTGAAAGCAGTACCAGTGGTCTTCCCAGAATAGTCGAAAAGCCACACAAGTATGTACATGTGCCCACAGATGAGCACAGTGAAATGTGTGTGTGTGTGTGTGTGTGTGTGTGTGTGTGTGTGTGTGTGTGTGTGTGTGCCATCACTCTAACAGATCAGTGTTTTTCCAGCTGAGCCCAGACTAGAAAAAGCAAGTGCAACCGATGATGACATAGACCATAGGTGACGTTGTGTGTGTCTGTAGCCTGGGGGGGGGTACACCTCACACTCTCTCAAACACAAACAAAGGATTAACGCTTTACAGTCCAGTAAAGCTGAACTATACACTGACCGATCGATCCCCCAATTCACATGAACAAATATTCACACCAATGCCCAGCCAACTTTTGATAGATGTCCAATGTACAAGCATCACAGGACGGACACAAGTCTATCTCACCAGAATGTCCTGATATGTTTCCCAACTGTTTTTGATCCTGCTCCAGATCTGCGGAGCAGGGAGTGTATTTTCAGAGTGCTGGTTTCCCCATCTGTGTGACCACAGTGCTGGGCTGCTCTCCCTGCATCATTCTGCCCACTGTTCCCACGCCTCTTTCTGGGCTAAATCCATATTTAGGGAAGTACTGTGCAGCAATTCACAAAACCTGCTCCCTTTCACCCCAAACCCATTACTCACCGCATTGCTTTACTACCTTCAAACATCTGGGGCAGACCAACCGAGTCAGAGTTCATTAGCTCAGGTAAATTCCGCATACAGTGAGTGTTCTTTCA
Source organism: Lampetra planeri (assembly GCF_965212315.1). Classification (NCBI taxonomy): domain Eukaryota; kingdom Metazoa; phylum Chordata; class Hyperoartia; order Petromyzontiformes; family Petromyzontidae; genus Lampetra; species Lampetra planeri. The sequence goes on from NW_027615602.1 coordinate 34,242, forward strand.
GCTCCACCCCGCTTTGCGTACGGTACAGTAACACAAGACAGTTTCCTGCCTGTTGACAGTTGGTTGGTTGGTGGCAGTGTGTCATGGTGTGTGGCAAAATGCGGTTGCCAATCGCATCACTTGTTCTTAACCATGGCGGGCAAACGGTCAGGAACTTGTTTTATGGCCACATGTTGGCTCAAAACAAGATGTGGATTTGGGAAACTGTTCCAATGTCCATCAGTTTTACAAAAAAGTCGCACTCATTCTCACTGCCTTCAAGGATGGCGTCACTGTAAATGATACAGATCTCTGGTTTGAAATATAATCACCACATCTGTAAAGAATAAGGACTTTATTTACCTGGGCAGGTCGCCGAAGCAAAGACTATGTATGGGAAATGCTGCATCCCCATAAAACCACAATCTTCCACTTTTGCCATATATTAGGAAATGAGAGCTGACAGCCTCGCTCCAAAGTCCAAATTTGCATTGCAAACTATCAAATTACAACCACAAGAAATTACTTAAGAAAGAAATCCACATAAAACCATTTGTCAGAACAATGCAACAAAAAGTACAAGCACAACAATGGGACCGTCGATTGGAAACTATTCAGGGTTTAACAGATATATGTGCCAGTGCTAACAAGTTACTTCACATTAGTATAGCTGCTAATCTGCACTTTAGAGGGACCAATAGTGCTATCAGAGCAAATTATACCTGGAAGAGCTCAGGCTATTTCCTTGTGCAGAGGAATGAATGAGGAAAGGATGTCACTGTTTAGTGTACAGTGAGTTCATTCAGTTCTGTTTGAACACAGACAAAGCAGACTAAACAGGGTCAGGGTCTACACGTGCCTTTGTGTATGGGAATTTATGCATGAGTAATGAATAAGATCCTGGCACATCACAACCCAGTTGCTCTAATGCACTCCCTTCAGACCAGAAGAAATAAACAGTTTAAGATGAAGTGGATGTGGATTTGAACGCAATGGCAAAAGAAAGGAGAGAGCCAAGAGCGAGAGTGAGCCGGAGCGGGCAGAAGGGAAGGAGGGAGTTTTCAGAATTGTTATTGGAGCCGTAGAAGTCACTGCAGTCTTAAAGAGTTCCAGATGTGAACCAGCCCCTGAGAAAGAGTCAGAGAGATGGAGACGAACCAAGAGAAAGGGAGGAGTATTTATCTGAATGTGGCTTCCAAGTGATCAGTCATCCACCTTTCAATTCTGAGAGTGGAGGGCAGAAGTAGTTCTCCGCTTTAATACATACTGAGACTGGGGACTTCATTGGCAGGGGGGAGTGTATGTGTGTGTATGTGTGTTGGGGGGGGGGGGTGGGGGGGGGGTGGTGAGGAGGGGTGTCAGGTGGTAGAGGGGCACATGTGCTTGCACAACCCACTCATGGGCCTATAAAAAGCTGGGGTGGTCAGAATAATGGTCTGTTGTTATTACACACACACACACACACACACACAGACACACACACACAGAGACACACTGGACCCTTCAATCGAGACCAATCCATGGGCCAATCCAAACCCATCTAAAAGACATCTGGTTATACACGGGACGAAAGCTGCTCTATTTGCAATGAAACCGTCCAAACATGTGACAAAAGTCCAGCTTTGTATTAATTACTTGCAGCCGTTGCTGATGCAGACAACCAAAAGTGCACTGTCTGCACAATAAGTTGAGCGCTATAGGGGAGTGCTTGCATACGTATGTAAGTGCTGTAAGTGCCAATTGATCTCAGACCTTTAGAAAGTTGCCAGTGCGAGAGCACACTGCACAAAATGTGTATGACAGAAGAACATTTTCATTTTGATCAATACAGTTTTCTAATTGGTGCTCCCAGCCCGTGTACTTGGATGCGAGTGCTCATTTGCCCAGCTTCCCCAGCATTTGTTTTCACTCGCTCCGCATTAGCCGAAAGCTACACAATCACACAACAAAGGGCCATTGTGGTGCAGTTAGAAAACTCTGCCCCAGAGAGCTGGTTGTGGGCCACAAACAAAGGCTGGTTACATTGTCCCAACACGAGCTCATGAGTCGACTGAACACTGGGCTGGAATGAACACAGCCATGGAATGAGAGTCCACTGGGGTGTGACAGAGAGAGGGCTTTGACTGAGGAGATCTGAGGAAACCAACGGGCCGACGGCAGGATGCACAGCTGGAGGAGAGAGATGGGAGATAGGTGGAGATGGAAGTGGGTGAATGAAATTGTACAGCAGGAGGAGGAGGGTGAGGAAATGACAGATGGGGGTGGGGGGGGGCAGCTAACACAGCCATGGGATGGGAGGTGATGTCTGTGTAAACTGTGTCAACAGAGACCCTCCCGTGCCCCCAAATGATTGCACCTACTCAATCTAACAGCAGCAGGTTCAAGTAAAGTTGTTGAAATCAAATTTGAGTCAACGGAAACCTCGGCAGTCATTTCTCACGGTACACACTTGGTCAGAGAGAAAATGCTCTCTTTGTTTCACTCAGATGCCCCTGAGCTGTTAGTTTCCTATTCTGACAAATCAAATTAGCAGTGAATCCATCAAATGCCGAGGCACAAAGAGCTGCTATTGTATCCACCAGTAGGCCACATTTCATCTTTTCCACACAAGTGGAAAGTTAGTGAGTGGAAAGTGGCCAGCACCAACTCTGCAAAAGTTTGAGGTGGATGTCGCTTACAACCATCACACAGCAAAGCAAACTGAATTTGCATCATTTCACAGACACACCAGCAACTCTGATGGAACTTTCATTGCACTGGGAAATGGGTTTCGGGTGGGTTTACCATTGGCGTTCTTCCCGCAGATCAGGTGCTCATAGTGCTGCAGGACTCCCCAGAGCTCCGAGTCATTGTTCACCACCCCCTCCAGGTTCTCGGCGCTCACCGGGGCGCAGGCTGACCCCGAATCCGGCCCCGGATGACTCCTTTCGGCCATCAGCACCCGGGCTCCGATCTCCTCCACCAGAGCTTCCATGCACGCAGTCATGCAGATCGCAGCGTATTCGTGGATGCGCACGGAGATGCGAGTGTCCACCATCCAGCGGAAGAACCGTCCCACGGAGAAGGAGAGGCCGCAGCGGGCGGACTTGCCCTTCCTCAGCAGCTCCCCGGCGCTCATACTGTACATGGAGATCGCCTTGACCGTGGCAGAGACGCAGTGGTCGGCCAGAGCCCAGCTGAGCACCAGCCGCATGGCGCTCTGCACCTCGAAGCGTGTGCAGCGGCAGTGCATGACGCTCAGCCGCTGAGCCTCCCGGGAGATGCGGATCAGAGCCCGGCGGAGGAGCGCGGACAGCCGCCTGACCGCCTCCGCGGAGAACACAGGTGCGGGTCCCGCCTTGGCGCCCCCGCTCTCGGCCACTTTTCGCAGGATGCGGGCCACCTCCTCTTCACTCCAGGGGAACTCCTCCAGGTCGGGCAGGCGGGGGCACTTGGAGAAGATGTCCTCCGGGTCTTCAGGTAGGACGGTATTGACCGTGTCCCAGCTGTTGTTCCTGCTGTTCATGGAGCCGGAGTAGTACCACCAGTTCCCCCGGTGGGGGGCCGTCATGAAGGCCTGGGAGTTGGACTTGGAGGAGGACAGGCTGAGGGATTTGCAGGAGTCTCCGGCCCCGTAACCCGAGTCCAGGGTCAGGTCCTCCAGCGTTTTCATGTGGACACTGCTGACACCAGCCATCGTTGTGGAACTGCTCCGACAGAAGAGGAGACGAACTCTTTCCGGCGGTTCACCTGGAAGTCAAGTCACCGTCGAAACTCCCCGCCGAGCCGGACGAACTGGTTTACACCGCCCGGCGCTCGTCGGACATGCTGCTGACAAGAGTTCGGTGCAGTCCGGTGAAACAGCCCGTCCGAGTCAAAGACCTTCACCGTAACTTAGTTGTGAACTGAAATAGGTTTGTCGCTTTTAAATGACAGTCAATAATGAAGTTTCGCCTCAGCGGCAGGCAAGGGGGGTGAACTTTCCTCCAGGAGCCACCGTCTTTAAGAAAAAACGACTAAAGTGTCTCCGGCTCTTCTGTCGCAGCAGCCAGTAACCCCCCCCGCGGTGAGTCGGTCCTGTCAGACAGCAGCCCGACGTCGGCTCTTCTCTCTGGGTGACTGACTGCTGGTCTCCGGCGCTATGCCGGAGAGACTCTACAGATGTGCCGGGGGAGGGACCGGCGCTGATCGATAACACAGGAACCAATCAAAACGCGTCAGATGTGTTGCAACAGCCAATCAGAGCCCTCCCCCAGTTCCAATGGGAGAAAAGTTGAACTGTTGGGGTTTGCCTCATGTCAGTATTTCCTTCGAATTAAAAGAAAAACCAACAAAACATTCACATCAATTTTTGTAGTTATGTCCACAGTTTATGTCTTTTTTTACCACAAAGACCAGAAGTATTGTCTTTAGTTTGTCATTCAGGGGGTGTCCCAGAGCTACACAGAAATGTTCAATCAG
>NW_027615603.1:0-38615 GCF_965212315.1 Lampetra planeri
GAGAAGGAAGACAATGACATCAAAAGCTAAAATGTGAAACTTCAGAAACAGAACTTCAGCAGCAACATGTGTTACATTTGTACCACAAGGGTGCAGTGTGGTTCAGCTGATCCCTTTGCAGGGGTTCAGCAGAAGACCAAACAAATCATAACATAGCAAACTAAAAGATACTAAACTTCCTGCAGAATAAGGGAGATCTGGATTTGTACATAAAACGTCCACTGTTGGGGAGAAACCAGTTACATGTAACTCTGTAAAGCAAAATAAACATGATGTTAATCGGTTACGTTACTGGAGACAAATGTGTAATCAAATTACAGTTACTGATGGAAATATTAATGGCAATTTTATCCATTTATTTTATCTGAACAACCTCTGCAAAAGCTGTCAGGCCGACACCAAGAGTCAGTGCTGAAGCGCCACGTGGAGCTTTTTGTTCCTGGATATTGTATAACTCTGGGGTCAGGACCTTCAAGCAGCAAAGAGGATTAAATACCACGACGCATTTCTTACCACTGTCCTGTGAAACCAGGCAGGCAGTAGCAGGTGTTGTCTGCTTCTGAGCAGTTTCCGCCATTAAAGCAGCTGTAGTTCCATCTTGTGCTCATGCATTTTGACACAGGAAACTGAGGAAGACTTTACCGAAGAAGAATACAACCAATGTCAGTGTGGTTGATTGAACGGTTTAAATGAAACACAGGAAATGTTTTTTTTTTGGTTTTGTTTATCTGGCGGTGCACTCACGGGTTCGTCTCGATGTACCAAGGGATCTCAGGGATCTTCTCGCTGTAAGAGAAACACTTTCAGCACAAACTTGATCAGGCTGTTTTGACTGTTTGGGGTGAATGGTACACTATTGACAGAAGAGCTCACTTGCAGTATTGTCCTGTCAGATTCTGGGGGCAGAGACAGGCGTAGGTCTGGAAGCCTTTGAGGCATGTGGCACCGTTACTGCAATTGCTATTTTCACACAAATCCACCTCCACCTCACACTGTTCACCACTGTAGCCCTCTTCACACACACAGTCATAACCCCCAGATAAGCTCGTGCAGTTGCCGAAGATGCAAGGTCTGGAGACGCAGGTGTCTGTCGTGTCCTGGCACAGTGCTCCTGTCCACTCGGAGGGACATGTGCAGCCATGCTGGTCGAACAGGTCCTCACACACACCTCCGTTCTGACAAGGGTTCGGTTCGCACACACTGGCTCCCCAGCAGCCGTACTGTGGGGGCGTGTTGATGTTCATCCTTACAAACTGCTCCTCCTGAGGCCTGGGGAGCTTCAGCTCTGTGTCCATGTGGAAAGGAAGAAGAAGGCCTCCGATCTCCACAGGGCCAAGGCACCCAGACAGGTCCACTCTCGTGTTGAGGCTCAGGCCACCCAGGAAGATGTCTGCTCCCTCCCGAAGAAAGTCCAGGTCCCCAGCAGTGATGTCGGACATCACTTCTTTCACTCCGTCCACAGCCATGATCCACCTGGAGGTCTGGTTCTCCACTCTGATCTCCACAGTATGCCACTCTCCATCACTGACTGAGCGCTGGCTGTGCAATTTCAGCTTTTCTGATGCCTTGTCACCCTCACCCTGGTGCTCTATGACCAGGTGGGAGTCCTGAAGGGAGACGGTGAGGTGGGCTGAGCCCTTTTGTGCGTGCATTATGGTGGCGGCAGACTGTCTGGTGCGGAGGCTGAGGGACACGCCGGTGAGGTGTGTGATCTTCCCATTGCTCTGGTAGTGCAGGATGCCACTTTCAGCTCGGAAAGTTACGTTAGACAAACCTGTAGCAGAAACACACAAGACTGAATGGAACTGAAATACGTTTTCGCAATATCATCTCATTTTTTTTCCTCACCAAGATATTCCATTTGACACAAATTAAGTGATAAATTGAATGTGAGACTGTGTTTTGAACAGGAAGTATATTTGTTAATCAAGATATTTTGGGATGATGGACCTGATCGAGTGGATTTCTTTCTATTTGTTTTATCTCACAGAGATCTGAAGCTTTTCGAGCAATGATGGAATGAAGGCTTCTGTGTGTCCCTCACAATTATTCATATTATCAAATTCAACTATATCAGATCGTGTGCTTTAAAGCTTGTTTGGAAATATAATTTGTGTGTGACATCCCCACTTTTTATTCTCCTTTTCCTTCTCCAATTCCTTTGTCTGTTTCTCTTGGTGAGCATGTGACATCTCCTGTAAGACTTGTCATCATAAACAGACACAGACATGTGTACGACATAATCTGACCAGGGATTACCGCGTCTTACAGGAATCCAATAGAAGATCCCTGCCTCAACTCTGTCCCCAACTCTGTAATCAGCCACAGTGTAATTAATCAGTGCCTGCGCGTGTGCAGCGTGTGGTGTGAAGGGACCACGTGGTGCAAACACCCCCTTGATGATCAAAAAAATCCTAGTATTTATGTTGCAATAACACTCAGTAGGCTACTTATGACAAAGTCTACTCCTCGGTCGTTGTTCGACAATCTCCAGACTATATTTGTCTGTGCCTTTGTGAGACGGGAATAGCAGCAACAACAAGTCCTTATGTCAGGTCACTCACAATCAAAGCCCAGTGAGAATGGCCGGCAAACAGCAAAGGAGGGACAGGGAGACAGTTCACACCATTTCACCTCCTCACAGCGCTGCCCTGCAGTGTTGGGGGGGCAGTTACAAATGAAGTCATCCCACATGGAGTAGCACACTCCCCCATTGAGACAGGGGTTAACCTAATGAAGAGAGGATATCATTATTCAGTAGCTTTTAAAAGACAACATCATGAACAGGCTCTGTCAGCTTACTCACAGCGCAGGCGTTGTCGGTGCTGCATCCTTGTGCAACACTCACAAGTCGCTCCAGTTTGTACGATTCCACTGGAGTTGTTATGGGATAAAATTGCAGTCGTTTGTTGTTAATCCTCAGATCCTGGACACATCCCTTAAAATAGCCACCAAATGATGCAGAGGCCCTTGAGGCTGGTAGTCCCCCAACAAAGACCAGATCCCCAGGGTGGGCCTGGATGTGTCTAATGGGCAAAGAGCTCTGGCTCTGGGCTGACTCCATCAAAACGGCTGCCAGTCCTTCCAGCTTTACAGTCACCAGGTGGAAATGGCCATCATTAACAACAGCCTCACCCACCAGGGTCTCAAAGTTGTTGATCTGAACTTTGACCCTGCCTTGCTCCAGCCAGAGGCGGACATACTGGCTGGTGCTGTTGGCCAGAACGAGAAGGAGACCGCTGGACTGTCTGGTGCGAACGAACATGGATATAGTCACAGTGTCCACGAGATCATCGTCTAGTGAGAAGACAGCGTAACTTTCCAGGCCTTTGCTTCCAAACCGTGTCGTTATGTACTCTGTGTGGGTAGAAGGGAGAGAGGTTACACTGTTTGCTGAAAAGCAGGTGCCAACCAATCCTTGTGTCTCTGTGTAGCATGAGCCTGTAAGATTGGATTGGAAGGAGCTCCAGGTCAGCTACTGAAATACACGTTTTTTTAAATCCTTGGCCCAGGTGTTGCACGACGTTTCCTAATGACACGATTGTGCAGCTATTTCTATTGGCCCTGTAATCTCCTCTGAAATCCACTAACTAATTTTATCATCCTGGAGGGTGACTTTCTTGGTACCAGGTGAGACTTGTCTAGAGACGCACGTGAGGATGAACTTGGCTCGTCCTCTACCTCCTTGTCAGTCCATGTCATTTTCACAAGCACTCAGAGAACACACAGATGGTTTTGACAAATTCACTGCTTGACTGACTAATACCTCTGCCGACTGTGTTATACATGCAGCTTTCATTGCGCTGGATTGAAACTTGTGAATGCAGTTTGGGAAGCAAAGACACCGACCTTTAGCCAAAGCATGGGAACTGATGGTAAATCACTAGTGCCACGCTTGAGGGAAGTGAGATTTACACTGCACACCTTAGCTATGAAACATTAAAAACATTCCAGCATTCACACATGGATCCAGATTGCCTCCAAAGTTTATTTGTACTTCTTTGGAACATCACAGAAACATCACCTTTGGGGGGTAATAACACACCCCTGTGCTTTGAAAGAAGCTGTATCACGGTTGTCATAGCGTTCTTTTTGTATGACTGAAATAACAAAGCAACTCAATATATGTAATTATTAACACGTGCGTGTATGTGTAGCGTTGTGTGTGTGTGTGTGTGTGTGTGTGTGTGTGTGTGCATGTCTTACCCTCGGCACAGCTCGTGCCTTCGTATGGTCTGTGGCACACGCACATGAAGCTCCTCCAGCCCTGGTTCACACAGTGACCTCGGTTCTGACAGGGACTGTCTTCACATTTGTCTTTGTCGCTGCATCCGACGGTCACATTTGCCTGAGCGTCTGAATCTTCTGCTACGACTCCAGGCACAACCAGATGAGAGTCCACAAAAACATCTCTGAAACAGCCCAGAAAAGCAGGTGGGTGCTCTGCTCTGTAGTCTGCACCTATGAAGAGGCTTTGACGAACTGTTCCTGGTGGAGGAAGAGCAGAGGCCGAGTCAAGCACTTGGACCTCTGCTCTAGCGTCCCTGGTGCAGTTTCCTTCAGTGCAGAGCAGCCGGATCAGGCTGACCACGCCACCCAGTGAAGCCTCCACTGTGTGCCATTTGTTGTTGGACGTGAACTCCGGGAGCTCCTGAACCAGCGTGCTGGATCCTTGATCTCTCCGACTGCGGAGGCAGAGATGTCCATCCATCAACTCAATGCTGAGGAGGTGGTCATCCACTCTGCGCTGCAAGATCGTGCCAACAGGTCTGTCGGTGCGGAAGCTCAGTGTGACGTTAAGAGGGGCTTCTGGCTCCAGAAGCTGGGTCCCTATGAACATGTAGCCTCTGGACTCAAATGAGAAAACAGTGGTGGTCTGACATTTAGGGCCTGTGAAGCCGGCAAGGCAGAAGCATGTATGGGTGTGCTGACCATTTTCAAGAAGGGGGGAGCATATTCCTCCATTTTCACATAGTTGGTCATCACACCCTGAAAGTGCAATTGTGCAGGTCTCCCCCCCGTATATGCGCCCGTTTAGAGGTCGCTGGGAGCAAAGGCATCGAAAACCTCCAGTGTGACTCTCACACACGCCTCCGTTTTGGCATGTCTGCTGTTTACATCCACTGGTGTCATCGTCAGAGAAAGTGACTGCAGAGACACAGATTGACAAAAGAATGCAGCAAAATGAGACCGCTAGAATGTGAAACTGAGTACTGTGTAACAGCATAAATTCAAATCAGTGACAATGAAATAAATCATTGCTCAGCATATGAACCACGTAACATCTACTGACTGTGGTCTGACTGCTCCTACTACTACTACTACTAATAAGATCCATCTATAATCATTGTAAACATCTAAAGATTACCTGCATAAAGCAACAATGAAATCCAAACATGCGTCAACATTGTCTTCAACAAATATTCCTAATTAGCTGATATTTCAGAATAACTTCATTTTAAGTTAAAGGCAGTTGACGGGCGCATGTGTATGCAGCTCCATCTTCAGCTCTGCTCCCTCATGCATGTGTGTGTTCACTGGGAGACTGGAGGCATTGCAAGCCAGATAGGAGGGATTAGGCTAATGCACTTACAATGTCTTACACATTAATTGTGTTGGCAAACCAAGAGGGCTAATTTAGGGGCCACCAGCTATCATGTGAGACAGAACTCAGATGTACAACTCCCAGCTGCTGTCCATTTGATGACAGCAATGGAAGTGTTGTGGCTAAAAGTTACCAGATGCCAAAATATAGACAAATTTAATTTCCACACATCCTCACATCAGTTTTACAATTTTTTTTTGTGCCTATGTCTGTTCTTCATGATAACCTGGTTCTTTTTTTTCCCTTTTTAAAATAAAATAAAATAAAATAATTATTTTAAGAGTGTGACGATATATAAAACATGGCCATACATGCACATGTGACTCCAGGTTGTGTCCTGAGGGAAGTAAATGGACCAAAGCCCAGTCTTTTAATTTTCTTGAAGTAACTATTGTATTGAAATGTTGCTGGTGTCATTTACGTGGAGAACCCTTGGTGTTATTTTACAGTAATTACAGGGACACCTCACAAGTTAATAATCCAAATATGCAGTAACAACGTAATGACTGTAGGCAGCTGGCTGTAGAAACGACATTACCCAGAATACACTTGACAGTTTAACCCTTTGATGACCGCTCGACCACCAAAGAGCTTCTTTCTACTGTAGTTCCGTTTCTGCAGTTTGGTATATTCCACTCATTATATTGATAACGTTAGTATATGTCTGTGTTGTCTATTGTATTGTATTTAGTTGTGTTTACGCGTTGAAAATAACAGCTACAGAGTGCAAAGCTGCAGGAGCCAATGGGCGAGCTGTTTGTTGCGACGTGCGACGTTTGTGTTGGGCTCAGAGGTGATGTCACAGATATTCAGGAAATTATCTCTCGCACGTTTATTTTCACACATTACGCGCGTTTGCTAGCTTGTACGATACCTCGTGGACACAGCCTGTTTCTCTGAGGTGAGATTATTTGTCCGTAACATCCAGACGTGAAACGCCATTTTTCCAAAAATCGCGGTCCGGTCGTTAGTCAGGATCTCCTCGGAGGGGGGTCCTCCGCCGCCATCCGCACTGCCTGTTAGGGCTCCTTGAGGTGGAGACCACCACACCAGTTTAATCTGAACCCTCTATTGTCCGAGTCATTCAGTGTGTGTGTGTGTGTGTGTGTGTGTGTGTGTGTGTGTGTGTGTGTGTGTGTGTATAGTAGTAGTAAGACATTTCTAGACAGCAGCATGAAAGGATCATTTTGCTTTCTTCTGCTTCGTGATGAAAACGTCGTATGGCAATGTCCTTTTCTTGTAGACTTCATCTCCTCCAACTACCTAGTGGTCGTTGTATCGATAAACTCGAGCATTTGCCTGTTTTCAAAGGCATTATTGCCATTATTGCCACACTGAGTACTCAAATGTTCTTTTGCTTTTCTGTCCACTGCAGTGATTCATGGTAACCTGACAAACACTCCAATGAGGAAAAAGGTGAGGACTCTTCTGGGTCCCAAACACAGCAGGCAGACCGATGCGTCAACAGGTCCAGGTCTGGGCTCCAGCGCCGCACCAAATTCTGAATCTGCCAAAGAATCAACCCCACAAACCAGGCACCTGACCATGGCGCAGCAGTGTAACAACCTCCTCAAGTTCTTGAACGAGGACCGGACCCGGCAGAGGTTCTGCGATGTGTCTGTGTCTGTGGGTGGGAAACTGTACAGTGCACACAAGGTGGTATTGGCCCACGGAAGCAGCTACTTCCATGCCGAGCTGTCGAAGAACCCTGCTATGACTCTGGTAACACTTGAACACGTGGAGGACTCTGTTTTCCAGCACCTGCTCGGCTTTCTGTACACGTCTGAGTGTGTCATCGCAGAAACGGAATTCCGGGCTGTAGCTAAAGCTGCCCAGTTCCTGGACATGATGGACGTATTAATGCTGCTGAACGCAGAAGGAGGAAACAACCCAGCGAGTGCGACCGAGTATGAATCGAGCAAGTCTCCTGAGATGGAAATGGCATCCAGTGACTCGCCACCAGGTGACATGGACGTCCAAAGATCACGCAGCCGCCAGCGCAGCACAGGAAACTCCACGCGGCGTCAGTCATCTGCAGATCAGGTTCCAAATGAGACAGAGACAGTGTCAGGTCAAAGGGCTTCCACCATGCGGAGATCGGCTCGAAGCAGGAGAACACCCACTAAGTACAAGAATGATGGCGTTGAGCACGCTCTGAACACCCCTCATGAAAGTCTGAGAACTTCTTCACCACGAGAGCAAGAGGAGCGACGAGTAGGACAAGCAGAAATAGAAATTCAAATATCTGAACAGTCTGATAGTGAAACATCCGAGTCAGCTCAGGGGGAGTATGTAATGGGAGAGGAGGAGGAGGAGGAGGAGGAGGAGGAGGACCACAGAGAAGAGGAGGACCTGAAGAAGGACGCTCAGAAGAAAGTTGGGGGGAGTTCAGATGGAGAAGGGACGGAGCTGCAGGCTGCTGCTGCTGAGGTGAAAGCAGTGGGAGGGTCAAGTCGGAGCCCTGTGTACCCTGAGGGTCTGGCTCCAATTATCATCAAAACCGCAAACAAGAAGACTCTCAAGTGTCCCAAATGCGACAAGACCTTTGACCGTGCAGGTAAGAACCTCGGTGGGTTGTTGTTGTCACAGATGTCATTTGATGCAGTGGTGGATGTGAAACCATCAGGTTTGAAGTTCTATTACTGCGTCGTCTTTGTCAGCTTCGTCGGACCACAGAGGAGCTAAAGTTGTTGATGAAATGTGGAAAAAAAGCAGTGTATGCGCACACAAAGTTTGATAACATGTTTAATGATCAGTGCTGAAATACTGAGTCCAGTAGAACCAACGTAGCTCTTGGTGGAGCCAGATGGTGTCTTCAAAGACCGATGAAGACCAGCACTGATCTGTTGTTGGATCCTGCATTCATCAGGGAAGTATGAGAGTCACACCAGAGTTCACACCGGAGAGAAGCCGTTCCAGTGTGACATCTGTCTGCAGCGCTACTCCACCAAGTCCAACTTGACTGTCCACAGGAAGAAGCACGCCAGTGACGCCCCCTTCAGGAAGAAGGAGCACACGTGCCCCTTCTGCAGCAAACTCCATGCGAGCAGGAAGACCCTGGCCAAGCATGTGAGGAGGTGAGGTGTCACACGCAAACATACAGACTTGGACTAGGGAGAATAACGTTTCTTTTTGTTCCCACTCTGCCCCACTGAATGTCCTTTTTATTATGAAACATGAAGCAGGAAAAGCTTCAATGTCTGAGAAACCGTCTTCAAATGTTGAATTCAGAAAACTGCAGGACAACGTCCTGTAGCTTTATGTTCTGGTCCGACCAGGCTGAACGAGTCCAGAACAGAGTGAAAAGTTCTGGTTCCACGATGTAGGTTTGGTCTCCTCCGTCAAGTTAAAATGAAACACAAAGGTTGACTGATTCACTGGCACAGCTGAGAACTACATACTGTATTTTTCAGCATCACTTTCCCCACATTTTACTGGTGTTATAGGGGCTGAAGTGACATAAACAAATAAAACATCAGTTGTATGATTCCATATCTTCACCATCCTGCCAGGTTTCACCCGGACCACATCCAAGAGTTTCTGACCAAGAAGAAGAGGAAGAGTGAAGGCTGGAAATGTGCTGTAAGTACATTTCCATGAACGGCGTCTCCTGTAATTGAGACATGGCCCTTGGCCATGTTGCGTCGTCAACAATATTTCAACTCCTTGTGCAGTACGAGTGAGTGTGTTTCACCTCCATCTCTGCTTCCAGGTTTGTCAGAAGACTTTCACCCGCCGGCCTCATTTGCAGGAGCATATGATCCTGCACACCCAGGACCGGCCTTTCAAATGCTCCTTCTGTGACGAGTACTTCAAGTCCAGGTTCGCCAGACTCAAGCACCAAGAAAAGAACCATCTGGGTGAGCAGCCAGAGGAGACACGGATTCAACCGCACCGAAATCTTTTCTCCGTTTTTCACTAATTCAAGTACTCCAAATGTGACAATTCACTATTTTTCATCTTCATGACCATATGCAGTAACACAACTGACGTCACGTTTTGAGATGATGCTGCTGCTTCACTTTGTGGTATCCGGAGTCCACGTTCACGCATGAGTGTAACACGGTCTCCGTCTCAGGCCCTTTTCCCTGTGAGATCTGCGGCCGGCAGTTTAACGACAGTGGCAACAGGAAGAGACACATGGACTGCACACACGGAGGAAAAAGGAAGTGGACCTGCTTTATTTGTGGGAAATCAGTACGGGAAAGGTGTGTCTCCAAACATTCTGTCAGCGTTCCATCTCGATGCAGTGTTTGTCAAAGTGGGCACAACCGAGAGATGATGAGGAGATGTTGAAGAGACATTGAAGGACGTCTTCTTGCAGGACGACGTTGAAGGAGCACATGAGGATCCACAGTGGCGAGAAACCTCATCTCTGTAGCATCTGCGGGCAGAGTTTCCGTCATGGCAGCTCATACAGGTGAGTCCGGGGGGGGGGATGGTTTCCTGTGGTGTGTTAGTGGGTGACATGGAATCCTCCTCCGCTGTGTTTCCTGGACAGGCTCCACCTGAGAGTCCACCATGACGACAAGCGCTACGAATGCGGCGAATGTGGGAAGACCTTCATACGACATGATCACCTGACCAAACATCAGAAAATACACTCTGGTAACAGACACAGACACCTTGTAGACAGTGCAGTTGGAGGTTTGATTACACTTCTTGTCTTCAGACCTATTATGAACCAGAAAAGCACTCGGGGAGCTCAGACCTCCGTCCAGCCGCTCATTTCCACCCAATATTATCCTCCTCCATTCATTTGATCTGCATGTGCTGTAATTAATTCATTGAGCATCAAAACACGTCTTTGTCACTAATAGTCAAATAGTTATTAAAATATCATCAGAAACCTTTCCTTTGTTATTCAATAGTAAAACAAAAAACAACCCCCCGACCTTTGGGTCAGCAGCCAGACGCGCTAACTACTGCTGCTGGTACTACTGCTGCTGGTACTACTGCTGCTGGTACTACTGCGTTCACCTTCTTTTGTCTGCTCAGGGGAGAAGGCCCATCAGTGTGAAGAATGTGGGAAGTGCTTCAGGCGCCATGATCACCTGTCAGTCCACTACAAAACTGTCCATTTAGGGGAGAAAGTGTGGCAGAAGTATGACGCCACACAAGCAGCAGGTGTACTCTGCATTTATTAGACCAGTCGATGGATTAGTGTCAGTGATCCCGTTCACTCTTTTCCGTTCAAGGTATAAAACAGCTGTGCATCAGTGTGAGGTTTGCAAGAAAGAATTCAAGGGGAAATCCAGTCTGGAAATGCACTTCAGAACCCACTCAGGTAAGAAAATTGGACTTTGTTTGCTTGAAATGTGGATAAGAACAGTGAAAGAAAGATGGAAACGATCAGTCAGGGTTAACGTGATAATAATAATAACAATAATTGCTTATCTGCATTTTTAGTGTCATTTAAAATGTCTTTACCTACATTTATAGGGTAAAAACAATTTCAACAATTTACCAGTGTAATTCATCACACATTTAATACTTCTATTATTCTATTAAAGCAGCAGGATTTAGTTCTTACACAGTGTTTTTCCAAGGATGCTAAAATCTCATCCCACATTTTATTGGTGTCGTAGCACCAATCCATGACAGCAGTTTTCTCGTGACACGTTTGGAACTTTTTTGTTCATGTCAAGGAACAACTTCCTCCGACAGACTCAGACAGAAAAGACACTGGGTGCTACTGTTTGACTCCGGGGGGGGTTCCTGCTCAGCGATGACGTACTGATGTGATACATTATTACTAGAATCCGTTCTAGTCGTAACTGTCTGACGTGTGAGAGCCTGACGATGTGTCGTCTCCTGCTGATGTGAAAGGTGAGAAACCTTACAGGTGCCCTGAGTGCCACCAGACCTTCCGGATCAAGAAGACCTTGACGAAGCACATGGTGATTCACTCGGACGAGCGTCCTTTCAACTGCCAACACTGCAGCGCCACGTTCAAAAGAAAAGACAAGCTCAAGTACCACGTCGACCACGTGCACTGCATCCGTTACATCAAAATTGGCTCCGTTCCTTTTGAGGAAACCTCAAAGATGCATTGTGCTGGACCAAAGTCAACGCTCCAGAGCGCCCCCACCCCGCCCAGCGTCTGCATGCCAGTCACACTCGTATCAGTCCAGATGGCAGCGGGAACCCAGGGGGGCTCAGACGCCCATGGGACCACTACGCAGTCCTCCAAAGCTCACAGCGGTGTGAGCGTTCCGGTTGAAGGACAGCAGCAGAACTCTGGCTACCAGCCGTCCTCAGACCTAACCCTGCTGGAGAAGTTCACCGTCACGCCCCAACCCGCCCACATCGTCCACCCCATGAGGTCCGATCAGATGCTGGACCCCCGAGAGCAATCGTACTTGGGCACGCTGCTGGGGCTGGACTCGACGTCCTCAGTGACCATCTCCAACGCTGATCCCTGATGTTGGAACTTGAACAGCTCTTCAGAAAGAGGAACGGAAACCAGGCGACACAACGGCAGTTGGACACCTGAGGCAGGAGGACGTTTGAGTGGAAATCAGTCCGTCCTGAAATGAGGAAAACTGCAGAATTCCAGTTTCCCCCAAGTGTGTGTACGCGCGTGACATACTGACTGATGAAGAGAAATAACATGAGTGTTTAGTTTGTTTCACAAAGGAGATGCAGGAAAGGTTCTTTTCTTTTTTCTTTCTTTCTGTTTTATTTTTTGTAGTTTTTATTTAAAAAAAAAAAGGTTCTTAAAGAACTTCTGTTGTGATCTACACAGAAAATGAACATGTAGCACTTATGTGATGGTGATGTTTGGATTTCAAGGATTGCACATCAACTGAATATGAAATTTACAGACACTTGGTTGGATTTCTGTCAGTTTACATGAAAACAATTAAAATGTGTTTTAGGTTGAACAGACTTTCTGGTTTGAAGGTGGGTGGCGCTTCGCCCCACTCGTTGCTGTTTGTCCCAGCAGTCCCAGTCCCTGGCTGTTGATGAGTATCCTACGACTGCTCCTCACAGTAATCTTTGTAAAAGCCACTCCATCACTTTCATCTCCACTTCTGTCTTGCTTCTTCATTTTTATCATTTCCATTTCCATCAATGGGATTTTTCTACGTCACATGTGACCCCTGCGTGGACTCCGGGAAGGTATGTAAACCGGTGTCAGCGCAAGGATTCCAAGAGACCAGTGGCTCTGGCGGTCATCCGGGACTCATAGAACCACAGTTACAGTCGGAACTCTGTCAGTTACTAGTATTTGTTGTTGTTTTATGTATTTATTTACCTTCATGTTTGTGTCATCAACTTTGTTTATGGTTTAATTATGTGACAATGAGCTGACGTCTGAATAAATTGATCAATTACTGAAGTCATCATCCAGTAAAGATAAGAACTGTTTGTCATGTTTTTATTCCAATGGTGAATGATTGAAGATGAACAATACTACTAGGAACACCATCATCTTACTACTATCTTACTCTTTTACTGGAGATGTTTATTACTCCTGAGTGTTTATCAAAAACAGTACTGTGAGTACAGTACACACACAGTGTGTATGAGGGTAATTTCAAATACTGACATTAAATCTTGGCCCATCAGAAGGAGACAAACATATCAGACACAAGCAGGTTTTGCTGCTGGATTTTATTTTTTGTCACATTAACATTTAGCAATAGGAGCAAACTCGGGGAAACATACTTGTGTACTATGTGAATTAACTGTGTACTATGTGAATTGTTAACTTGTGAATTTCTCTTATGAGATCAATTAAAGTATCTATGTACTTCACGAGACCCAATGTCTGTTGTAAAAAGGCAGGGACTTTGATACAACCATTTTGAGCATCTGGGGAGATACAGATTCCAGTCTCATCTACATAATGATTACTGGAAGACCAAACAAATTATGGAAGTGTCAAAACATGACTTAACAGTTATAAAGGTAGGGATGGTCACAGGAGCCTGGAATATCCTCAGGTTATGAAAAAGTACATAGTAAAGTACAAGTAAAAAATGGACAGGAATTATTATAAATCACATCATGTGATCAGAAGAGTTAATAATGACGGGGAAGACAGGGGCGTCATGGGACCGTTTCTTAACTGAGGAACAGGACATGAGTGGTGTAGCTGTGAGTAAATATTCACCACCCACGGTAGGTCCTGAGCTGTCTTAATGTGTAAAATAAAAAAGAAATATTAAAAAAAAAAAAAAAAAAGTATGACGATATAATTGCAACTATAGGAAGTTGAGGCTGGTTGTCTTTGACATCAGCAGCAGCGGCGGCAGCAGAATCTCAGCACATGTTCTGGTTACGAGACAGTTTTTACATAAAGTTATATTCAAATATAAGTATTAATTCATGAATTATAAATACCCAAATAATGTGACTCACCGTTTTATGCTGGATCAAGTTGCAACCTTAAAAACAATCAAAAAATAACCAGAGGTGTGAAGAAGCAGTACTTGTATCAAACGCACACAAAACTAGAACAACTAAAGTAAAATCTTTGTTATTTGACAGGCTTGTTTCCTCCTGCCTATATTATTCAACTTGACTTGACTTTGACCAAATAATTCAGGAACATCAAACAACCACATTGAGAATGTGAAACTGCTGTTAGAGTTCAGAGTCAATGAAATAACTGAGCTCATATATATTCCAGGGGGAAGAAAACATGCTGCTGTGTCTGTGTTCATTACAGAAACTCATCCGAGAAGCTTCTTCAGGTCCGAACACGTACTGTACAAGAAGAAGCGTCTCGGCTGAGTGGCGAAAAGTCTTCAAGCAAACTAGAAGTCCAGTTGCCTATGAATTAACCCAGCAAAATGTCTGATGATGACATGGTGTGATGAGTGATACTTACATCTGCTAAAAGTCATTGTTTTACCACGGCACTGCCCCTCTGTATAATGGTCGGTCCACCAAGAAGGCTTTTTCTTACATTCAAATCTCATCCTCTCACCGTCCAGAAGAAATATTGTTCCAGTTGTGGTTGTAAGTTCAGGATATTTGTCACTGTTCACCTCACAAACATTCTCTGCACACAACCAGTAAGAAAGTTGTTAATTTTGCGTCGGAGTTTAAAGTACATCTTTATAAATGACTTGCTGATACCTTCACAGGTGGGTAGTTTTGAGCATGTGCCGTTGCTGTAACACACCACTTTCTCTGGGCCCACAAGTTTGTATGGTTTGTTGCACTGGTATGTCAGAACTGTTTCTGCGCCCAAAAACTCACCGTTGGGAACTTGGGGGATTGTTAAACAGACTTGGAGAAAAAAAAAAAAAAATGAATGATTTTTTTTTTTTTACACCTTTCTAACCCCAGCACATGATGGTTTTGGTTTGTTAGTTTGTAGATTTGTAGAGAGTCGGGTTATTGGAACTGGACGAACATCCTGAATGTTGTCAGTGTAAAATGTCTTTTATAAGTCGGCATCAACTGGGACTTTATTGGAAACATGTAATGTAAAAAGCGACATTTGAATGTTTTGACTGACCTGTCGTGATTTGAGACTGTTGGTCCATAGAAAGTCCTGGAAGATCCAGTAAACAGAAGCATCATGTTAAAGCAATGTGATTTCTGACACAATGCAGATGTACAGTACTTGTTTGCCACTGCATACGAATGCATACAAGAATAAATTTGCACACAAATGAATCTGCGACAGAATCTCATAATCTCACCGTAAAGAGGTCCAGGAAACCAAATCAGAAAAAACAAATCCGAGGTATCTCACAGACATTCTGTAAAGAATTGTTGAATTGTACAGCTGAACCACACTGAGATCAGTTAATGCCACTTAATAAAGAGGAGCACCTCTTTTATCAGCTCAGAGGTTAAGAAATAGTAAATAGTGCTCTGACTCACAGTGAACAGCTGGTCACTGGCCAGAACACAAGATCAGGGTCAGAGTCCTGCTCAAATTTTGTTCATGAAAACAAATTCCGGAAGTTTGGAGCTTCTGACAAACTCAAACACACACACACACACACACACAAAGCTGACAGAAAAAAAACAATTTGGCATCATGACTATTAGTCAATGAAGAGGAGCACAGATGTATTTCCTTATTTAAATGTGTTGTTCCAGACAACTTCCGAAGATCCAGTCAAATCCATTGAAAATCATTGTTCCAATGAGCAGGGCTGCTCTGGTCCTTCAGGATAATCCCTCTGAAGTACTGCACCCCCAAGGAAGAATCCGGCTGCACAGCAGCGTTGTAAGAAAAATGTGCTTTGTTTAGTAATTGTTGTACTGGTTACTAAGTCTCTGAGTTGTTGTGTTCAGAGAATTCAGTTTTCAACATTCATGTTCAAACATTTGTGCAGCTCTTTACCTCAACAGACTTCCCTCTAATTCACAGTAACACACAATCACACAATTAGTTTCTTTGAGGCTTTATTGTCTATATTCATGTTTTTGACAAACAATAGTTTCCACCCTCTCACCCCATCAGAACATCGAAGGAACAGAGGGTTTGAACAAGGTCATCACATGACCAAAAGATGCACCGGTCGGTCTCGGACAGAACTGCTTAGACAAAGAGCATTTCACTGAACCAGAGCAGAGACACGAGTGTAAACAAACCACTTTTGTGTCCTTGTCTCTGCTTAAAGAGCCTTGACTCTGACAGCTTCTGTCAATTATTTACATTCAGACCACAAACACCCCAATGAGAATTTACAGAAAAGAAAAGTGACAATGTCCCTCAAACTCGAAGAGGATTCCCGGGCCAGGGATGTAAATCACCTCCAGCTGCCCCCATCACATTGCTCAACATCTGATTTGAAGTTTTTCCACAGGATGTTGCTCTTCTATAGAAAACAGATTTTGGTACTTCTGTTTGACGACATGAAAACTTTATGAAACGGTTACAACAAAAACAAACCTCGCATTTATCACTTCCCTAGTAACATACGCAGCACACTGCATGAAGAGTCCGCAAGATACTTGATTTTTAGAATTCTGTCACCATGGGGATCCTGCTGGATGACTTGATGGTGGCCTAAGGTGGTAAGGGTCACCTCCTGGGGGATGGACGCTCAAAACCTGAGGTGAGATTTGTGTTTCACCATGTATCTGAGAAGAGGAAAGAGAAGAGAGGTGAGTTTGTCAGAAATCAGAATCAATCCACCAATGCCTGGCTAATGGGAGAAAACAGTCGGACCTGTCCAGAGTTTCCCAAAAGCGCAGGAACACAGGTCTGTCCAGATGGCGCCGGTGGCGGCTCAGCTCCAGCACGGTCACATCCCACTTCTGCACATTGGGGTCCGTCTTCGCCTCGTCATACTTCAGGTGAAAGGCTCGAACTGGAAGGAAGAAAACACACACACACACACACACACACACACACTTGAATAAAATAATAATGGTCAAACTATATATTTTCTTTTATTTTGCAACATAAATCTGTTCCAAACTAAATTATCCAGAGATCCAACAGGACACAAACAAGATCTTTTATGGCAACGAAAAACATGGTTAAACAACTGTCTCCAACCAAACATTTAGCAGTTTCCCATCATGCTGCCCAGCAATCACCTGACCCGACCTATAGATGCATCTGTTACACATGGGGACATGACAACACCGTAACATACACAAGTTCACGTTTGACTTGGGTATCATTTACTTTTGGCAAATATGTCGACGGGGGATCCGTCAGGCAGCAGCCACGGCCAGCCCTTGAACTGCCAGGCAGGACCCTGAACGAACACCGCCACCACACGGTCCCTGCAAGACACGTCGGCCAGTGATTGTTGGGGACACACAGACACCATCTAGCAGCTGCAGTGTTGGGATCAGTATGTGTATATGCGTGACGTGACCGTGGCAACAGGCTGGCGACAGAGCAGACAAAATAGAAACTCAACACAGAACCAGTGTCATCATGTCCAATTATGTCGAAAATTGTACGTTAACACGTCGGTAAGTATCTTCTGACTTCTAAAAGTCGGATCCGTCGAACATGAATGTGTGTGAGTGTGAACGGCTGAGCCAGAGCAGTCCGACAGGTGATTGTTCCGAATGCGGCGGCCAAGGTGTGTGTGCGCTATCAGACCTGCATGTCCAGGAAGGAGAAAACGCTCATAACATCAGAAAACACTCCCGTTCCTCCGGCTCCCCACGTCTCACCAGTCCTGCGGAGCCAGTTTGAGTGGCTGGTCGATGATGCGGTACGGCACCGTGACCGCCAGCGTCGTTCCGCCGGGCTGCATCTGGTCTTTGCGCCTCTGAAGCAGAACCTCGTTATCGCGCTGGATGCCCTGTTTCTTCTTCTCGTCCGATGTGACAAACCTGTGACACAAAGTTTCTGGTATGTTCATTTAAATACAAATTGACAGGCAATTGAAGACATGAAGAAATTGGTATTGAACATTTAACACAACTTAAATCTATTAATTTAGTCCTGCTGAACCTTGTCCCATCTTATAAAATGAAAAAGTGAATAAATAAAACAAATCTGCGCCCAGTTCCCATCTGTAACCCCTAATTCAGATGGTTTTGTGAAATAAATGTAACTAAAAACAATTTACACTTACTTGAGATCCTGCAGAAGATCTTTAGCATTGAGCATTGTGATTAGTGATGTTGTGGCAGCTGGGATGATGACGATGGGTGTCCGGGACCCTGTGACGAGGCATTATAAGTCTTAAACACAGATTACCGGTCAAATAAAGGCAGCCAGGACCGGCAGGAAGTGAAAACATGAGAATTAGACAATGGTCTACAAACTTCTGTTACTTGCTCATGAATATTTGTTTGAAAAACAACAACAACATTCAACTGACTAATGACGTCTACATACAACAAATGCCGTATATAGCACATCAGCACTGCAATACATCCTCCTTACATGGTCTGAAAAGTAACTGCAACACTGTTCCATGTACTATAATAATATTAATCTATCACATGAATCCAAAAGAAAAAAAAAAACTTTACCTTTCTTCTGATTTGGGGGAGGTCTGGCTTGTGAAACTAGAAGATAAAAGTGGAAACAGGAAGCAGTTATTTTCATCTGCTCCCGGGTACCACTATCACATATTCTTTTTGTCACGAATGATAAAGCTCCAATAAAAGCAGCATAGCGGTGCATATTTTGGTGTCAAGTACTATGAGAAAAGTGACTGACAAAGCACTTTCAGATACTATTCACACTCACCACTCACACACACACACACACACACACACACACACACACACAGTTCATTTTAAAGCCGGAAACAGGAAATAATTCCTCACAGTTTGATCAAACATCGCACGTCACCCTCCTGATAAAACAATACATTGCTACTAAAACACGTGAGACACAATCATCCTTCAAACAAACGCTGCAGCAGCGGACGCATGCATGGATGGATACGGCGTACGTGGATACTGTTCATTTTTAAACTAACCTGGACGGGGAACAGGCTGCAGTGCAGGGGTCTGAGCCTTCCGAGCAGATGCACCTTCCTGCAAAAACACAAAACCGACCAGATTAGTCTAATTGTGGCCTGACTCTCCAAACCCCTTGACTTGTTGAGTCCTAAAATGTTAGGGTGGAGAAAACCAGCCAGCAACAGGGGAACCGAAAACCCCTGCGGCGGAGACGAAAGGCCAGACGGGAGGAGGGGTGGATCTTGCCTCCCGTCAGCAGCAGCAGGATGGTGCAGCTACCACACCGAGGCAACTGACAAAGACCCTACTTGGGTCACTTTAGTGGTCAGACAGTTGACAATACAAGCAGCTGTCGTTGCTAGGCGATACAGACTGTTCAAAGGACACTTTGATATACAGATGCTATGGGAGTTGAGAACATCAGCTGAGGAACATGAAAAGAATCTTTGATCCCCTCTAACATAAACCAAAACTCATGAAGAAGGAAATGTGAATGGAGAACTGTGGAAGGATTCTTCTGCTGCCAACAACCTGTCTAGAAGCAGTTCTTCAAGTCTGTCTAGTCTTCACTTTAGGGAGTGAGGGAGACGTTAAGAGAAAAATAATAAATTCACCACCACCTATTCATGTTCAATGTTTATTGGTAACATGTACCAAAGCACAGGATGTGTGTCAGTGTCGTCGTTCTTCATGTATATACTTCATGTTAAAACTACATTGCAAGATTTGACAGTGACAGTAATCATGTAAGTACATCAGTTTGCACCACCTTCATTGACATGGAACGTGACAATCAAAGATCAAACGCCTGGCACAGCTGGAACCACAACTAACGCTGACCTTCTCTCTCCGACTGAGTGTTGGAATGCTTCATAAGACTAAAGGAGTGTTAACGTGGGATACCGGAACAACGATTAGTGATTACCACCCAGGGGAAAAACTAGATCATACTTAAATAGTTGTTCTCAGCTTATGGCAACAAAGTTCCCAATGAGGTCAAGGAGATCATCAGAGTCTGTTGGGTGGATCGATAAGGGCTCAACTAAGGGCTCAATGTTTGCTCGGCGAAAATAAAATAACGGCAGTAAATACTAAAAAACTGGTTACCAGCACACTGCACAGACCACCTTTGCTCTGAATATCATGTCATCAATCATGTCTGTATTTGTGGGAATTTGTAACAGGAAGCAGGTGCTGTTGAATTAATCTTTTTTTATCATAAAAGCACATATTGTTTGTGAGACTTGACTAATCTTATTCCTTCCGACCCACTCGTCATGCCGATGTTAAGCTTCTCACAGAGACTCCAGCAAGTTTTTACGGTGTGAACAATGTTTACAACACCCAGGGACACCGTAAGGCTGTGGTCACGTCTTCTCTAAAGGACTGAAAGAGAACAGGTTTTGTGATGACACCTCTGAAAAGGTTCAGTCAGTTCCTGCTCCTCCCTTTAGCTGAACTTGTTAAATGATTTGATGACAAAGACATTCATCTCATTAACAGGCTCAATGTGCATTTTGTTGGTGTCAAAGGCACAAAAGTAACACTTCTGAAACTGCACCACAATGATGCCACTTTGTCAGAGTAAATGCAGAAGGGACAGAGAAACTGAAGGACAGTTTTTCCTTTCCAAAAGATGTAACTTTAAAGTCAGCATTCCCTTATATGATATGTGATATGATGAAAATATGATAGAAACAAAGATACTGGAAAAAAAAAAAAAGATACACAAAAATACATAGTTGTCGACACAGAGAGATGCAGAAGTAGAAATGCTGGGTCAGAGAAGTTCCTTTACTTGTGCATGCACAAAATAAAAGTGTGTGAGAAATTGGCTTAAGTTGTTTTGGCAATAGAGAAGTAAGTGGAGCGTCCCTTTTGTTTTATTCATGAACTGGTGAGGACTCGCAGCCGCTAAGAAAATAAAACAATTATGTCAGTGTTTTTAGTAGCGAATGCAAACCGACCCATCTACATACCAATCTGGCAGTTTTTTTAATGACCTAACCCTGACTGGAACAGCAACATTCAGTGGTGTCCTGAACTCTTATCTCATAGTCACAGCATGTCACTGCATCTTACAGAGCAACACGGTAATATTTAGATATTACACACAGATTGTACTTGTCTCCTTATTTCCAATGTTATGGTTGACCGTCATATGAATGTACAGAAAAAAGCCAACAAGGCAAGCAGAGAGTCAAACTTCTCTTTCATCGGCCATTTTCCTGTTGGATCTGATTCCTTTCCTGCCTTATAAAGTGAAGAATGTAAAACAAGCAAACAAACATATAGTAAAAACAAAATAATTCACGTCTGACAAGGGGAGAGAGCGCAGGTAGAATGCAGTGACGAAAGAATCATGTGGTGCAGCTCTTGTCGTTGCTATTGGCCAACGCTGGTGTCAAAAGGTTTGAGTGGCTGGCTGCTCCACTACTTCACTTTAGTGAGGAGGAAATACGCAGGTGGAAGATGAGTAAGTGCCCACACCTTTGTAGGGAATCTAAAAATACCTGTCAAGAAAGTTAAAATACTTCTCATCTATCATCCAGTGAACCATTCCTAAACTGACTCCAACTCTCGGATGCTCACTGGGAACAAGAACAGGTTTGATTCTTCTTTTCTTCTTGTAACTTGTTTTTGAAATGTCAGTGAGGAGCATTTTCACACAAAAAAAAAGCAAAAGAAATTCCTGGTTATTAAAGAAACCAGTTTGGAAGTACTGTGCTGCGTATTTCTGTCACTGCATGTATGGAATGAACTTAGATTCTTGTCAGTCTTTGTCAGTTGTGGCATTCTTTAAGATGGAAAACACATCTGTGTGCAGACGGCACACAGATCAAAGCACTTCTACACTGAAGGGACATTTCACCACCAATAACCTTTGTCTGTTTGTAATGGGTTTGATTTTAGATTATTGCAACTCTGAAATGATGTGCTGTCTTGGCCAGGTCTCCCTCGAAAAAGAGATTTTAACCTCAAGGGATATCCTGGTTAAATTAAGTTTAAATAAAAATAAAATAAAACGTATTCTTCAGTCCTTGTCCTCTGATCGACACATTTTCATCCTTCAGCAGTAATACTGCCTCGTGACGCTCTACCGGGTGGGCCACAAAGATTTACCCATCATATATCTCTGTCGTGTTCGCTTAGCTCTTGTCCTAGGAGCTTCAAATGTTGGACATTTTTGCTCAAAAAGGTAAAACTTTTGATCTACCCAAGTTCATTTGTTTACTCTGAATGAGTGACGAGTATAGCATCAAAGAGTAAGAGTAAGATTGTGGCATTGAAGGAGGCTGCACTTACAACGAAGGACATCATGAAACAGGTGAATGTTTGTCGTAAGGCAGTCACGAAACAACATAAGGAGACTGGCAAGACCACCAGCAAGCCAATCCCTGGAAGAAAACGTTCAGTCCGGACCAAAAGGGTTGTTAAGATGGTGAGGAAGAGAGTCCAACGGAGTCCTCGCAGGAGGATGAGGGCAACCGCAAAGATGGTGAATATCTCAAGAACTTCACTGAGAAGAATCGTCGAAGAGGATCTCGGGGGGGCGTGCTTGAAGAACAAGTGTTGCCTTGATGTACCAATGGGTTTGGAAACCAGGACATCTTCACACAAGATGGTGCACCCGCTCACACATCCAATGTCACACAGGGGAGGTCTCAAGAGTGTCTCACAGCAGTGTCACCGCTTTGAAGACAGCTTTGATGATGTCACGGTCAAAACAAAAAATGCAGAGACAGTGCAGCGCTCATGCCAGCCAGTGTCAGGTTGTCTCCAGGCTATGATCAAAGCAAAAGGTGGCCATATCGAGATGTGAAGCTTTTTGGTGGCTGAGAACAAGTAGTAGTAGTAAGTTAAGTTTTTTTTTTTGTTTGTCTGCAAGCATTTTTGAAAAAACGATGGGTAAATGATGGTTAAATATTTCCGGCCCACTTGGTATTCATGTCTGGCAAACACCCATGTGCATACATGTCTACTCATGTGAATCAAACGATTTGTAAAGTCCAGATGAATTGATGTGTTGACATATTAAAGCTACTATTATATTTAGGGGTTTTCAGTAGCAACTTTGCAATGTGGCGTTTCCAATCTTGAACAAATGTATAGAAAAACACTGAATAACATTTTTAAACTGGTAATTTTGACCTTGATGTGTTACATTCTCAAAGGATTTGCTTGAACATTTTTTCTTCTTTCTCTCTTCTAGGCAAAACCATGCAGCAAGAAAGGAACTGGAATATACTGATGTGAGTGAAAACCCTCAAATCAAGGTTCCTTCATGAGTGAGCACTGATTGGAATCGACCCAGAAGAGACGGACAGTTGGGGTTAGAACTGTGCATGCAAAGATGTGGATGCTGTGGAGACGCCGCCACTGTTTTAAAAACATAACCAACATTGTCTATTTCCTGTTACTGCTTGGTGTGGTGGGCTTTCTGGTGCGTGATGTCTGGCTTCCTAAGCTCAGTCCTACGTTGGAAAGCACTCCTTTGGTAACCCAAAGCAACGGAATTCACACAAACAACACTAACCGACAGCATGTGACCTCCCAACACTCAAACTTGAGAACAGGGCCAATCGGAGGTGAAGCCAACATCAGCCACCCTGAGAAGTCAAACGTCATCGTTCCTCAGACAGACAAAGCTCTTCAAACATCTCTGATTGTCGAATCAGCGTCGAACAACACAACCACCGCTGTTGTGGACAAAGGCCTTGGGGAAACACAAGCTTATGGGCCATTCCCTTATATCATCAATGAGCCGAACAAATGCACAGAGAGCAGACTGGCCCCATTTCTGGTCCTGCTGATAACCACCGAGGCTAAGCAGGTGGAAGCAAGAAATGTGATTCGGCAGACATGGGCAAATGAGAGCGTGGTGCCAAACGTAGGTATTATCCGTCTGTTTCTGCTCGGGAAAAAACAGGAGGAACAAGAAAATCAACAGCAAATGCTGCTTGAAGCAGAGAGCAAGAAGCATCACGATCTAATTCAGCAAGACTTTCTGGATACTTACAATAACTTAACTTTAAAAACCTTGATGGGAATGAACTGGGTGGCACGCCACTGCCCACAAGCCAACTATGTCATGAAGACAGACAGCGATATGTTTATCAACACAAACTATCTCATCCACAAGATCCTCCAGCCACAACTGCAGTCCAAGACAAACTACTTCACAGGCAGGCTTATGATAAACGCCTCACCCATCAGAGATAGAAGGAACAAGTGGTATATATCTGAGGAGGAGTATCGCGGTGGGAGGTATCCCATCTTCTGTTCTGGGACTGGTTATTTGTTCTCTGGAGACTTGGCAGAGAAAATTTACACAGCATCACTATGTATCCCTCGTATACATTTGGAGGATGTGTATGTGGGAATGTGCCTGGCCAAACTCCAGATCCAACCCAGGCCACCACCAAATGGAAATCTATTCAACCACTGGAGACTGCCGTACTCAAGCTGCAAGTACAGCAGTCTGGTAACATCACACGGTTTTCGTCCCAGCGAAATACTCAAATACTGGCAAGATCTGCAAAGCAAGAAGCAGAATCCCTGTGCCAAGCGAGTACAGAAAAAAAAACTAAATAGAACTGAGGTGAAGGGGAAATCACCACATCACTAAGATGCCTTTGTATAACAGGCATTAACACCATTTTTATACAAATCGTTGAGCAAAATAGATCTTCAGGTGATTGCAGATTCCAGAGACCTTCTGAGTGTGATGCATGTTGATATTTTGTTGTAACCGGTAACAATGCAATGTCATTAGATAAACACAAACCGGTGAAAAATCGATTTGGATGAAGATTTCGTTTAGCGTTTTTCTGTCATTTGTTTTTATGACTGACTTAAACGAGTTGATAAGTACATTCCAACACACTGGTTCTGTGAGTCATAATGTCCACTACACAGGCATCATGACTTAATCTTCAATCTGCCTCAAAAACACTGATTTGTGTAATTTTCATACAAGTCAAAAATATGTCAATATTTACTGTATATTTGATTTAGATGTGCACACTTCTACTCTTATTTTACCACGCTTTTTCAAGATTTGTGGAATTTTTTTTTACCTTTATAATTGCCCCTTAAAAATGTTTGTTCTTACCGTCACTGACTTCAAAGTCATACCGTGGTAGGTTCCCATGGTATCGATCTTGAAACCCTCCGTTTCTGATGAAACACAGATGATGTTGCAGATTATGGGTAAAATAGCGTGTGTAGTAAAATATTCAAAGATCCCAACACAACTTTTGAAAAACACAACAACCCTGAAATAAATCCTCACTTCATGAGAATTGGAAAGTTCAGTTTTTTAAGGAATCTGCTGGAGAAAAGGTGTTGATTTATTATTACATTTTTTTCCCTTATTTCCTTCAAAGCTGCTAAACCATTTAAACAGCTTTAAACAATGATTGTTTGGTCAGTGGTTCCGATATTCAGTATTAATAATAGATAAATAAAGGAGCTTGCAGCAGTGGCATGTTTGAGTATTTCTATTGTGAATTATGAATGGAGACATTTCACAAAAGTTCTCAACTCACCCTCTTTTCCTTTGAATCGTTCCTGATCGTATCTGTTGTAGGCGGCCGGAACAGGCTGCTTGTTCCTTAAGGACGGGTCCTGGAAAAGATGCAACGAGTAAGCCAACCGTAATGCACCCATTACAAATAAAATTAGAACGTACATACATATATAAATACATATATAATAGCCTTTCATAGACATTGTACAAAAACCCTACATGTGTCAATATCAACCATTTGTTTAATCCAGAAAAGGCATATTTCGAGAATGGTGCTCTTACCATTTGAGTGGTGTTTTGTGCTGGCCGTTGCTCCGGTGCTCGGCCTTCTTCCCTGGCTTTCACCGACTGAAGAATGGCAAATATGTTCTTGGAAAAGTTCTGCCGAGGAGCAACAGAGGGTTAAGATTTATTAAGGTGAATATTGTGTGGCATGTGTTTTCAAATTGTGAATCAAAACAAAACAGTAACTGCAGGAACTACACATTTCACTCAACCAATAACTACAAACAGATTAATGCCAAGTGTCAATGAATTTGACTGTCTGGCTTTCATTTCTAAATGTCCCTTCTGAGACCACTTTAAAAACATAGATAGACAGTCAACGAAATTAACTCCAATCAAAAACAGCACACCAAAAATGAAAACTCGTAATTTATTAGGTACTAAGTGATGTCATACTTAAATTTTGTAGGTGCAATTAGCTTTAAATAACCGGGATTTCCCTGATTATTAAAATGGAGGGAAACAAGGAACATTTTTTATATTTTAAACATAACTATTTTTAAAAAATATTTCTCAGGTCTTGCAAATAAAAATTACACACCTTTAACATGACATAAGGCACAGTTTACAGCAGGAAAACACAGGAAAATGGCCATGAATCTATAACAACTTTGTATGTTCCAGACTTCTCTTTATTCCACGTCGTGGTGCAGAAATGTGACCATGTTCACATTCTCTGTGGAGTCTTGCCCTCTGAAACTCACTTGTACTGAAGACTTTATCACAGAACACACTTGTAGTCATGTAGCAGATACACATGAACTTTCTGGCCACTTTGGAAAGAAGTGGCATTTAATCTACATGTGACTTTCATTCTTCGTTCTTTTGATGGTGGTTTTTGCTGTTGACGCTAACATTCTGCTCTGTCGTGCACTGCTCATGTGCCACAACAATCAAGGCAGACAGAGGTGGAGGTCATCGCCTGGCAGCTGTTCAGATTGTTGAGGCTCACCTGGTAGAAGGACCACAGTTTCATCCATGCAGGTGTTCACTGTGTCAACGTTCCCTTGAACCAGGGAGCCACAAAACAGGACATGTCCAGCACCCATTCCATTTCATCTGTGTACCTGAGCTTTAGCAACACATCTTCTCTTATTACACGTTTCATCTGTTTGGAATACGTTGTCTCCTTCTTTGAGTATTTCACACAGGATGAGCTTCAGGACTGGCTTGATGGAGGAGTGTGTGACTGGCATCTTGGGCCATGACATCAGTGAACTCATGGAGAGGCTGACATCCTCCAGGAAAGTGATGTTATCTTTAGGCATTAAATATGTTTCCTGTTAGCACTCCACAGACAGCCTGCTGCTCCAAGTATCTCAAAAAAACATTTCAAAAGGTCCATCCCCACCTGTTGACCATGTCATGAATCACTGCATGCTCAGGGAGGTTTCCCTTGTTTCTTTTTCAAGCCACTGTATCTTGAGGACTTTGGAAGTTGACAGGTTTAAGTTGTAGCCAGGAAACAGGAAAACCAAATGCATGGAAATTTTCCAAGGCCGACTTTGTTTGTGTCATCGGTTGTAATACCAGAAGGACTTTCCTTCTTTATGGGTGGAAAAGCTGGTCCACAGGTCTGTTGTTGCACCAAACCATTCACCTTCTTCAGGATGTTTTTCCACACTGACTCACACCTCATTGTACATCCTTAGGAATTCATTTGTGGAAAAAAAGTTTCTTCCTGGCACCACTATGCCACTGCATGGTTAAGCTCTTTGGCTTGTTCTGCTGAAGGAGCAGCTGGTTCAACTGCAGTCAAATCAGGGCTAAGTGAATAAACCACTATATATAAATAATAAACCATCCATAAGTGAAAGAGACTATCAGACTATTAAATAATATTGGATATCACCATCATCCCTGCAAAAAAAACTAAAACTTATTTCTCTACCTCTACACTCAATCAGCACTTGTGAAACCCCACACAATGAACAAATACACTACTAAAACTGCTTTTTGGTGCCATCTGATGGTCGAATGCTGACCGGTTTTCTGTAAGTACTCTGCTGTGCAAGTCTACCATTTGTATCCTACCGGTATTTCTATTTGTACAAGGATGCAAATAATAACAATTGCTGATTATTTCCAAACTTGCAAATCAAACATCGCCTTTGAGAAACAAGCAAAAGTTCTGAATGTATGTTACCATAAAAGACAGAACGCTGTATAAGAAAGGCTCCAATGGCTGCCCACTCTGGTGGGATGCACATCAATAATTGATCAAGAAATCCGAAATACGTCACAGAGCTGGTGCACAGAGTGAAATGTGCCAATTCATCTTGGAATTCTAAACTCCAAAATAGTAATATGAGTTTGCCTTTCAAATTCCTGTTGAATCCACTGAATGTTATGTGTCTGACCTTTCCAGTGCTCTGGAGAATGGTTGTCCTTGTCCTCCATACTCTCTCTCGGCTGACGATGTCTCTGGTGACATCCACCTCAGCGTCCACAAAGCTTCTCTGCTTCAGAGTTATGTCGTCATCCAGATCCGTTTTTATGGTGGAGCGCTTCTTGGCCATGATCTTGGCTTTGATGGCTGCGATTTTCTCCACCGACATGGCCTCAGACAGGGATCTGAAGAGAGTTGGTTGGAGACATTTAACGTATTAGGATTACTTGAGATACTGTAACTATGGGACAACAGTCTCAAAACTTCTCCCCAAAACCATATTGTGTGTGTGGGTGTGTATTTTTGCAATCACTTTCTTGACTGGTGTAAAACCAAACTTGGCAATTGATAACAGAAGCTGACACTGGACCTTGTTGTTGGAAGTTGGACCTAAACCATTTACATTTACTTTTACCTTTAGTCACCATATTGATTGTGTTTTTGGTTTCTTGGTTCTGCATGCCCCGTGTCCCCATTCTTATTCCTGCCGTGCTGCTGGAAATGGGAATTTCTCCTGGAGACTAAGTATATATCTAAACTGGATTTAAGAATGTTTGCAATCCCAGCCTAAATCCAACACTGTTTCCATTGGTGGAAAGGGTATAAACTAAATGTGGTTGTATACCTGATTTGGTCAGTTTGAACAATGCCCTCTTTGTGACCCTCCAGACGGGCGGCAAGGCGCTCCTTATCCAGTCGCACTCGTTCCTCATCCTTCAAAGCATTATACACACAGCATGAGTACATTTAGGACACTGCTGCTCAGTTCATCCAGCCTCCACTTCTTTAACTGCTCCACTCCCCATCCCTGCATACATCAAGTTTGGTACTTTCCTATGGGTCAGTCAGTAAGTACATCAGGCTGCGCCTCCCTTTCTGTTTACCCTGTGGTTGCTTTACTGCCTTACTCCACCATCACTACCTGGACTCCTGAGTCCATTGTCCCAGTTGCCCTTCTGTCGGAGCAGTTTAATCACTTGCATCTTCTGACAAAGATTTAAAACACGACTCCTCTAAGTAGACCCTCTCCTTCTTTATCTAAACCCTATTCTACCTACCTAAGCACAAAATAGCAAATGGCTACTTAATCTTTGTATAACTGCAGTTACTTAACCCCTTTTGATTAAAAGTACTATTTTAAGTCACTTTGGACAAAAAATTGTTCAAAAGCAGAACATAAGGAAGATAAGAAAAAAAGGTTAAAAGCAATTAAATCACAGATTTGAAATGCTCTTTAATCAACATGACTTTCAATTTCTATTCGACTGAGGCTACAATTTTCCTGTTCAAATTAATTTACCTCGATCCTTGGTTTTTTGGCTTCAGACGATACCTCATCAGCTGCTCGTTTGACTAAAGGAGAAGGAAACAATGCCATCACCTCACTGTTCGGTACTCATTTAGCCAACCACAGACTGTTTGAAGCCTCTTGTTAAATAGAAGACTGACAGCAGCAGGGCCAGTACCACAGAAACAGTACCCACCTTGTGTTGGCCTTTGCAAACCTATTTCAATAGGTGCACTTCTGTCAATGCTGGTTGATGTTGCTGTAAATAGACAAGATCAGAAATGGAAGGATATGGATGTGGACATAATCAGTGTTTTTATAAACAACAAGAAAAAGAGTTCTTATACTGTGCACACATTTGGAAACAGCACTGCATGAACTACTACTTACAACTCTCTCCATTGAGATAAGACAGCAAACCCTTTCGATCAGGTCGTCTGACAACAGGGATGTTCTCGGTCTAAAAAAAGATGAGAGGAAAAAAATGGTCAGAACATCAGTGCATAAAGCCAAAAGATCATACATTTTTCAAAGTTAAAGTTATTCCTTGACAACACTTACTGCAGCTCTTCGCACATAGGACGGATGCGGGAGATGCACATTGTTGAGCAAAAACAAGATAGAGTCCAAAGTGTAGTACTCTTTGGGCTGGCCTTCTTTACCAGTTCTGATGGTATAAAAACATGCAAAATAAATAGTTATTACAAAGTTACAAATCAAAGGAACACTGAGCTCAATGAGTGCAATTGTTTGATATTTATTTCGTAAAAATAATACAGTATATTACTTTTATAATAATAAATAGTAGGCTATTCCTCAAACAAATTCACAGTGTGACTACGTTATGTTTAAATTATACTTTGCTGTTTATATTACACTATCACATCACTTTCCGTTAAATCGCTGAATCGCATTTCACACAAATCAAAGATGACAAGATGACGTCACACAAGGTGCTAACAGATAAATTAGTGTTAATTAAGCTGTAAAGGACTTACCTTCACATTCGTTCGAAAGAGTATGTACGGAACTACTGAAAACCTATTAATGTAGTCATTAATTACATGTATGTTTTCTTACATGTATTCGTGCCTCCGTAACAACATAATAGACAGCTAACGGCGTTGATTTTGTAGCATCACAACATTAATGGAAGTTCTGCTGTGCATCTTTCGTTACCATGGTTCAAGTTTTGAAAGAACACATTAACAATCATTCATGGTATGAGATTTGTCTTGTTGTCTTCTGACATACTACTTCGAATTGACAAAAAAGGGTCTTAAGTTTTAAACAAGGTTAAGACGATTAACACTAAAATGAGTTAAGTTAGCATATCGCAGCTAGCTGAGAGCGTTAGCAGTAGGCCTCCAAAAGCCATTTGTAAAAATATATAGCATTGACATACCCCCAAATTATGTAGTTGGTCTTGACATTTTTCGGCCAGGAGAATTCTCCAAATATAACTTCATCTCCTTTAGCGACGATTTCTTTTTTCTGGATATTGTACTGGCGAAGAACACTCAACACATCCGCCATCTTCACTTGTCTTGAGCAGTAGTGTGTTGAGGCCCCCTTCCATTTATCAACAAGTAGCGGCCCGCAAAATGCCTGATTAAAATTTGACTCGTTTTTCACTTACTATTTTGGGATGTCCTGTGTTTGTATGGTAAAATACATTTCCAGGATCGATCTTTTTATTCCGACGTTGATTAGTGTCACTATTAATGTGAAGTTTACACAGCACAGGGCTCTTCCCAGACAGTTGGTTCATGTTAATACATATTATATTTAATACACAGACGTATTCGAAGAGCAGCAACGTGTTTATTAGTGATTTACATAACCACTACTATCAAATACTGGCGAAATATGGTGAAAAAAGACAACAAACAGTAAATTTGCATAACTCAAAATAACAAATCGTGCGATCTTGTCAACTTACACTTTAATATGAACGTTCATATTTGCATACTTACAATTAATGACAGGTAATCTGACTAGTTTAATGCGAATGCTGTCAGAAGACTAAGTCAATAGAGACTTGTTAGCTTTAGTTTCCCCACAATGAATGGTTAGAATAACACAAACATTACAGCCATGTTTGGTTATTCTCCTTGAAGAAATATGAATCATTGCATTTTAAATTGCTACTGCTACATGCTTTAAAAAGTAGAATCAATCCAGTTTGTTCCACTGTGTAATATTCACCCTTTTCTTTTTTTGTTTTGTTTTGCACAACATTGAAAGATACAATCATTACTGTGCTAGTAGATTCAGCCTAGGTAAGGAGTTCCAGTGGTTTATCTATGTGTGACAAGCATTTCAACAATTTACAGTGCAGACACAGTTTGAAACTTCAGTATTAA
This sequence comes from Lampetra planeri, assembly GCF_965212315.1. Lineage (NCBI taxonomy): Eukaryota > Metazoa > Chordata > Hyperoartia > Petromyzontiformes > Petromyzontidae > Lampetra > Lampetra planeri. Next base: position 31,831 of record NW_027615603.1, read on the forward strand.
TTTCAGACAAATAAAAAAACACAACAAAAAGAGTTCCCAAAAAGTAACATCAACTTCATGGTCCGAGCACCAAAGATGAGCGAATTTTTAATTTGACAAGAGCGGAAAATACAACTTTTTCAAAATTTAAATAAGAGTTGCAAATGGAATTGCTGACGTTCGTAAAAAAAAAACAAAAACAAAAAAAACTGTCACACATGTAGCTACCCAACTTTCACTAAATAACCATAAATAAAATGTAAGGTAGCTTGTTTATTATGCATTTCCTGTTTCTTTTTAAACAGTTTACCTGTAAATAATTTTGCTAAATAAAAATAGGTGTTAACAATTTTTAAAACTCAACCATGCCATCCAACTTGCTAAATCATGTCATAGACACATACTAGAAACAGTAAACCCCTTTAAAATGAACCTGAATGAAGTTGCGCAAATATATTAACAACCGGACTTTCATTAATCCTCATATTCAGTCTGCTCATATCTTGCTACAAGATAAACTGAAGTTGTCATGAAAAGGCGCAAGAACAATAACTACAAGCAAGTCACTCCCTGCATTGATTTGTTTGTCTGTTTGCAGGATTTCAAAAACTACCAGACAGAAACTAGCCCCATACATGAAACCATTAAATTATGTTAGCACAACCTGTGCTCTCTGAGTGCCCATCTGTCAAAAGGATTACATGAAAACTAGCTGCTCCTGAGCAGGGACGTCTGAATTTAAAAGCTCTTCTCGCACCTCCAGGCAAAACAACAAAGTCAAACTCTCTGGGAAAACACAAGTGACTTCAAACAGGTACCGGTAAGTCTTTTGTTCTCGACAGCCCTCAGAAAGTACATCTACTACTTTACTCTGAAGAAATATCTGCGGCTGTGGCTGCTGTAATTGCTGCTGTACCTTCAGCTTTTGTACATTTGCATATAACACGTAGGTTAGCTTGAGGATTCCTGGAGGTCAGCATTATCAATTGCAACTGAAGATGTACTTTACCAAATTTCTGATGTGGTGTGTAACACCGAAAAGACAGTTGTTTTACTTTATGTTCTCAGAAAAAACCATCGTTAGATTATTTCACTTTGTGGTCTTACTCAGAATAAGAATTGGAACACAGCTGAAAAGTATGTTATTATTACGTATCATTACTCTTCATCAGTATATTTATAACTTTTTTTTCTATATTGGAGTGGATGTACGTTTTGCATTCCACAATGAGCCATACTGCTGTTTAAACTCTTGACGTATGTTTTAATATATTTGTTCTAATTTCTGAAACAAAATACAGATGCACATATGTAATTTTGCACACATTACCATATTTTAGATTGGTGCCTTTTTAGGGCTCTCTACGTGCTTGTCAAGCAGTTGGCCCATGTTGTGCCTTCGTGTTATACTCCAATGATGCGATTCCAACATCAGTTCCAAACAGTCACATCAGATCCTGAGCTAGGTTACGAATGACACTAAAAGCGCCAAGGTCGAAGCCACAGATGCTCAGTAAACCCCTGTCTTCTGTGTCTGCGATGGCGTGTCCGATGGATGTCAACCCACACATCACCAACTTTGAATAACTTCCTGTTTCCTGTTGAGAAAATACATATTTACTGTCAACGCGTTGGCATGTAGCAACTTGGGAAATTACCTTTCGCTCCTTGTCAGGAACAGAAAAAACAGCCCTCTAAACTGTACCTGACAAACGTGGTATTATAAAATAACCAGGACATTTTACATTTTTAAACAGTGCCGATGAAAGTTGAGGAAAGGTGATGGAAATTCCTGTTATATGTTTTTTGTATATGGTTCTATAATGATTAATTAGTTCACTCATTGTGATGTTACAGAACATTATTTGTGTGGAGCCATGTATGAAAGTATTTGAAAACAAGTATGTTTAGAGTCAGTATAGGCACTTAGCTTTGTAAATGTGTATGAACACATATGCACTGGGACATGTAAATATGCAGACACATCTGTAAGGGACAATACAATAATATCATGAATGATATAATAATGCACCTTGACATTCTACAGGCAATGACTTAGTTTAGTTTAGTATCATCTTGAGTATCTGAGTGTACAGGAACCAGCACCTTAAATCCTCACCATGTGTAATCCTTTTAAAAAACACTCATCAGCTCCCCTCCCTGAGCACACAACAATAGATATATGAATGTACTTGTCTGTGTTTCTTCAGCGACTCCACCGGACTGGCAGTTAAGTTCCACAGAGGGTTGTTGGTTAGAATGATGAACACATCTATAGCTTTCTTATTCTCTGTGGCCCAGGTGATTGGAAGAGTGCAGTCGGTGCTCCCTCCTGGGATCTGGAACAAAATGTGTTAAGGCAAATTAGAGTGGGAGAGGTCACTGAAGCTGTTTTTTTACATAATGATTCAGCTCTAATCACACTAAGAGGATCTCACGTTACCGCTACCGCCACTATCTGACAGTGAACCAATCAGGGGCATCACCCATAGGAATACCGCGCTTTAGAAACAGGTGCATGACCCTTGAATGCGATGTGCGATATGCGTGTCAGTGATGACATCATTGGTGGACGACATCATCCTTGGAAGATGAATAGCTCTGAGATCTCACTGTTTATTACGATTAGCTTTTAAAACATTGTCTTTTTTGTCATCTCATAGTGATGTATCACACTCAAAATGTCAAATTCTGCTCCAGCTTACACCTTTCTCCAATAATTGTGTAATGGGGGGGGGTCTCATTTGAGTAAGGTCAAATATTGTACTAACTGATTTGTTGTGTAAAAAACAACCAGTGACTGTCCTATATTTGATAAACGTTTGATAAATGACTGATAACATGCAATTAAAGATGATTATAACATGTCTGGATTTAATCACATCAAAAACTGAGTAAGTTCCTTCTAGTGGGAGCTGAAGATCTCACCTTAACTATTTCAGCTGTTGCTTGTGCTAGAGACATGTCCGCAGAAATGGAGCACGGAACCAAAGCTCCTTCAGAAAAGGCCATCACCTGTGTGTCTGCCTCTGTTCTTGAAAAAACCTGCGGCAGGCAAAAAGGTCAAACACCACGACACCATGAGATTCTCTCATGCAGATTCACAGAAAAGCAGCGTAACTGGATGAGTGAAAACCTCATGCACATCTAAAGATTTAGCCACGACTGATCCAATTTCCCTTAATGTAAATGAGAGGTGGCTGCAGTGAGTTGCTGCCTGTTTCCTTCTGCCTGAGAATGACATTGACTTCACTTGACAGACGCCACATGCATGCACTCACTATGAAATCGATACCACTGATGTACAGGTTTTATTTCATTCAATTACTCTGATTTGTGCTCGTTCAAATAGGTTATAGCGCAAACCACATTGATATCTCAACTAAGATAACCCCAAAAAGAAGTAGCAGGAATCCGAAGCAAGTGTCAACAGAAAAAGTCCTTGAATTGTCTCACCATAGTGATCGCTGCAGCAGCGACGGGAGTACTGACAGAGGTCCCTGGAACTACGCTGCTCAGTGACGTGCTCACATCCACAGCCACTACAAAGGATTTACCGACTGGCTCCACATTCTGGAGCCAAGCAGAGAAAGAGGGTAACGCAACAGCTGACTGCTGTCCTCTGGGACCATCTGTTGGATGTGCGTACAACTCACCGTAAAACTCTTGTAAAAGGCGGAGTCCATTGCTTTGAGGATGCTGATGTCTGGTTCCCATTTTGTTCTACCCTGATAGCCTTTGCCTCGTTTGTAGTTTTCCGACGCCAAGAGTATGCTGAAAGGATGGATCTTTGCCTAGTGATTTCAAAGTAAATATGACTTGAATTGTGCTATTGGGTAAAAACTGAGCTGTAAATAATTCTTAAGATTATTGTTGTACCTTCTTTAGCACTGACTCGCTCTGTATTCTCTCACACACAGCCTCAGTTTCTGAACTTGCTGGTTCCAGCACTTTGTTTGCAGTCATCTTACCTAAGATCCTCAGTGCTGACTGAAGAGGCATTTCCTTCAACAGCGCCCTCCAAACCTCAAAACATAAAACACCTCATCAGATTCATGAAAGGATCAGCAAAAGAATGTGCAAGTTACATATATGATCCCTAACAAGTTTACGACACTAAGTCAGAATGTAGGCACATCTTAGAGCCACAGGAACTAGTAAAATACCTCATGTTTCAACACTGAATGGTCACTGGAAAACACAAATCACTCACCTGTTTGGACTTCAGGTGGTCTGTCAGTAGCTGCTGCCTCTCCAGTTTGTGTTCCTCTATTATACTGATGACCTCCGTTTCATCAGAGCTGCGCTTCACCTTCTCCACCACTTCTAGATATGATAGCACCTTGACGACCTCTTCTGAGTTCTCTTTATCTGCATAGGCAACCTGGACCTCTGCCCACCCTTTTGTTACATATTTGCTGATCAAGGCAATTGCTGGGGAAAAAAAAAAAAAAAGCACATCATCTCTTTTCTTTCCCATGCATTTTAATTCAACTCTCTCCTTTCTGTTTGAAACCATCCCCATAAAACAATGAATAAAAAAAGTATTATAGTCTACGAGAAGAAAACTGGGGCAAATGACCACATTCTAATCTGTTGAGTACAATAGAGTTTTGTGTACTCATACCTTCATGAGCTGGTTTGGTGTGACAAAGTCTCAGTATATCCTGATGAGACCATCCTTCTCGCTGTTTACATCTTGTCACAGCTGCTGCAAGACTCATTGCGTCCTGCTCATTGTACCACTCAGACACTACTTTCCTCAGGGCACGTCCCCAAATTCCACACTTCATTCCCTCTTTTAGTTCCTTCTTGTACTGGATGAAAGAAAACAGGTGGGCAGGATCACGGCAAACTTCCTTCACGGCTTTGAAAGCTGCCTGTCTGTTTTTTCAGCTCAGAGTGCTGGGAGCAGAGAGCCAGGGCAAACAAGGAGGGTCTGAGTCGAACAGCTCGTCCATCTCGGGAAAACTTTTTGATCTCCCTCAACCCACCTCGGCACCTTGGGCCCTCCTGAAGCAAGGGACAGCAATGCACCAGCGCTCTCCAGACTGACAGGAGCATCCTCTCTGGCTGTGTATCTGTCTCCCTCTGAACCGTAGCAGAGGAAGCGACAGAGTCTGGCTTTATCACCAATCTCCCATGGACAGCCACCCTGTGGAGTTGACAGTATGGTTGCTAGAACATGAGGTGGAAGTTTCTGAGGGGTCCATTGCCACACAAGAGACAGCCTGAAAAAGAATAGGGTGAGAGACTTAATAATACATTGAACTATATTGGGGACTCAAAGCGAGCAGTGGATGCAGAATTACGGGATTATGCATCACTGGACTGTCAAGTGCCACATAGTGAACACAAAACAAGAACATAAAAGAACAAAAAGTCAGAGATTTGAAAACACTGCACAAAATTATAAAAGAAACAGTAACTCACAGGCTCGGTGCTCTGACAAAAATAGCTTAAAGCCGATTACAGGACATGATGATGCAAATAAAACAAACCACACTGGGCTTTCACAAAACTGTTGCATTCTTTATCTTCACTTGACCTTGGCTAACAGGTGAAATGAAGGCTAAAACGGGCTAACTGTACCTGTTACTTCACCACTTCATCTTTGCTAATCTAGTTAGGTTAGCAAAGGGCGCAATCAGTGCAAGTTAGTTACGTTTAGCTTAGCTATGCGTTCAAGGTAGTGGAAAGCAATGCGAGTTGAATTCAACTGTGGTGCAGCTTGGTGATGTGCGGTTTGCAGAGAGCACAAATGATCCGGAGCATTTCTTGGCCAGACACCGGAAAGCTGCACTTGATGGAGATCGCCTGGGATGGGCAGTTCACTTCTCTGCCGTGGTTCGACCGCTGAATTGTCTTTAATCTCCGACAAGGCCATTTGTGGTTTGTGTGGCAGTCATAGCTCTCAATAGTTAAACCTACAGAAACTCACCACAATTCAGCTGCACCAGGTACGAGTTTGTGATGAAGCTAGTAAACAGAAAGGCCTCCCGTCTGGTGAGTTCACTCTGGACGGTACCGCGATGGTTTCTGGGATATGTAGTTCCATGAGCGAGAGCGAGAGAGAGAGAGAGAGACCTTTATGGGCTCAACTTTTGTGTATGACATTTACTCTAATTCTGTGTATATGTGTACAATGTTACAGCCGAGTAGTAGGGTAGATTTGAGAATACAGGTTTTGGTGGTGTTCCTACTGGACATTTCTGCCTGTGGCGCAGCTCCTACTCAGCCCCCAGCGACTATCCTTCTTCCGCAGCGCTGTCTTTCTCGGCCTCCTCTGCCAGCTCCTTCACCGCTCTCCAATGGACAGCTCCTGAGCATGCCAGGTCTCAGAGCAGACAAGTGTTTGAGGGAGCCAGTAAAGCACCCCACCTCTACAGAGCATACTGAATACAAAACACAACCCACAAACATACTGACCACATGCCATAAGCGCAACATGTTTAGGAGGATAAAAACAATCAGGGTAGGCACAAGACAAAACCAGTCCAAAGCCTATACACGAAAATAACACTACAAGCTAAATGGACAGAAAATACAATCTAACCCAGCACATATGAGTTTTTTTTTTTTTTTTATTGTGTACAAGCATGAGTGTGTTGATTTGTTTTGGCTCCAGGACAATTTCCTGATGTCCAAAGGTTCATGCCACTCGAAAAACAACCTTCAACAATAATTAACAGGTTTTGATTTCAGCTAAACGCTTTATTCCTATGGAGCGTTGTGTATCTTGTATTTAGATTGATTTGTTTAATTAAATCCAGTACAAAAACTTATTGAGATTTACCAGGTCACTC